>NC_089839.1:24257016-24434459 GCF_035609145.1 Eleutherodactylus coqui | reverse complement strand
TGACTGACTCACTCACTGACTGACTCACTCACTGACTGACTCACTCACTGACTGACTCACTCACTGACTGACTCACTCACTGACTCACTGACTCACTGACCTTGACTGACTCACTCGACTGACTGACTCACTCACTGACTGACTGACTCACTCACTGACTGACTCACTCACTGACTGACTCACTGACGGACTCACTGACTGACTGACTCACTGACTGACTGACTCACTCACTGACTGACTGACTCACTCACTGACGTGACTCAGCTCACTGACTGACTCACTCACTCACTGACTCGTCTGACTCACTCACTGACTGACTCACTCACTGACTGACTCACTCACTGACTGACTCACTCACTCACTCGACTGACTCACTCACTGACTGACTCACTCACTCACTGACTCGACTGACTCACTCACTGACTGACTCACTGACTGACTGACTCACTCACTGACTGACTCACTCACTGACTGACTCACTCACTGACTGACTGACTCACGACTGACTGACTCACTCACTGACTCTACTCACTGACTGACTCACTCACTGACTGACTGACTCACTCACTGACTGACTCACTCACTGACTGACTCACTCACTCACTGACTGACGCACTCACTGACGACTCACTGACTCACTCACTGACCTGACTGACCTCACTCACTGACTGACTCACTGACTCACTCACTGACTGACTGACTCACTGACTGACTCACCACTGACTGACTGACTCACTCACTGACTGACTCACTCACTGACTGACTCACTCACTGACTGACTCACTCACACTCACTGACTGACTCACTCACTGACTGACTGACTGACTCACTGACTGACTGACTCACTCACTGCACTGACTGACCACTGATCGCACTCACTGACTGACTGACTCACTCACTGACTGACTCACTCACTGACTGACTCACTCACTGACTGACTCACTCACTGACTGACTCACTCACTGACTGACTCACTGAACTGACTGACTCACTCACTGACTGACTGACTCACTCACTGACTGACTGACTCACTCACTGACTGACTCACTGACTGACTCACTCACTGACTGACTGACTCACTCACTGACTGACTCACTCACTGACTGACTCACTCACTGACTGACTCACTCACTGACTGACTCACTCACATGACTGACTCACTGACTGACCACTGACTCACGCACTGACGACTCACTGACTCACTCACTGACTGACTGACTGACTCACTCACTGACTGACTCACTCACTGACTGACTCACTGACTCACTCACTCACTGACTGACTCTCACTCACTGACTGACTGACTCACTCACTGACTGACTGACTCACTCACTCACTGACTGACTCACTCACTGACTGACTCACTCACTGACTGACTGACTCACTCACTGACTGACTCTCACTCGACTGACTCACTCACTGACTGACTCACTGACTCACTCACTGACTGACTGACTCACTCACTGACTGACTCACTCACTGACTGACTCACTCACTGACTGACTCACTGACTCACTCACTGACTGACTGACTCACTCACTGACTGACTCACTCACTGACTGACTCACTCGACTGACTGACACTCACTCACTGACTGACTCACACTGACTGACTGACTCACTCACTGACTGACTCACTCACTGACTGCACTCACTGACTGACTGACTGACTCACTCACTGACTGACTCACTCACTGACTGACTCACTGACTCACTCACTGACTGACTCACTCACTGACTGACTCACTGCACTGACTGACTCACTCACTGACTCTCACTCACTCACTGACGTCACTCACTGCACTGACTGACTCACTCACTGACTGACTCACTCACTGACTGACTCGACTCACTCACACTGACTGACTGACTCACTCACTGACTGACTCACTCACTCACTGACTGACTAACTCACTCACTGACTGACTCACTGACTGACTGACTCACCATGACTGACTCACTCACTGACTCTGACTCACTCACTGACTGACTCACTCACTGACTGACTCTCTCGACTGACTCACTCACTGACTGACTCACTCACTGACTGACTGACTCACTCACTGACTGACTCACTCACTGACTGACTGACTCACTCACTGACTGACTGACACTCACTGACTGACTCACTCACTGACTGACCTCACTCACTGACTGACGCACTGACTCACTCACTGACTGACTGACTCACTCACTGACTGACTCACCTGACTCACTCACTGACTGACTGACTCACTCACTGACTGACTCACTCACTGACTGACTGACTCACTCACTGACTCACTGACTCTCACTGACTGACTCACTCACTCACTGACTCACTGACTCACTCACTGACTGACTCACTCACTGACTGACTCACTCACTACTGACTGACTGACTCACTCACTGACTGACTCACTGACTCACTCACTCACTGACTGACTCACTCACTGACTGACTGACTCACTCACTGACTGACTCACTGACTGACTGACTCACTCACTGACTGACTCACTCACTTCACTGACTGACTGACTGCACTCACTCACTGACTGACTGACTCACTGACTGACTGACTCACTGCTGACTCACTGACTGACTCACTCACTGGACTGACTCTGACTGACTCACTCACTGACTGACTGACTCACTCACTGACTGACTCACTCACTGACTGACTACTCACTGACTCGACTCACTGACTGACTGACTCACTCACTGACTGACTCGACTCACTCACTGACTGACTGACTGACTCACTCACTGACTGACTGACTCACTCACTGACTGACTGCACTCGACTGACTCACTCGACTGACTCGACTCACTGACTGACTGACTCACTCACTGACTGACTCACGACTCACTGACTGACTCACTCACTGACTGACTGACTGACTCACTCACTGACTGACTCACTCACTGACTGACTCACTGACTCACTCACTGACTGACTGACCACTCACTGACTGACTCACACTGACGTGACTCACTCACTGACTGACTCACTCACTGACTGACTCACTCACTGACTGACTGACTGACTCACTCACTGACTGAACTCACTCGACTGACTGACTCACTCACTGACTGACTCACTCACTGACTGACTCACTCACTCACTGACTGACTCACTCACTGACTGACTCACTCACTGACTGACTGACTCACTCACTGACTGACTCACTCACTGACTGACTCACTCACTGACTGACTCACTCACTGACTGACTGACTCACTCACTGACTGACTCACTCACTGACTGACTCACTCACTGACTGACTGACTCACTCACTGACTGACTCACTCACTGACTGACTCACTCACTGACTGACTCACTCACTGACTGACTGACTCACTCACTGACTGACTCACTCACTGACTGACTCACTCACTGACTGCACTCACTGACTGACTCGACTGACTCACTCACTGACTGAACTGACTCACTCACTGCACTGACTGACTCACTCACTGACTGACTCACTCACTGACTGACTGACTCACTCACTGACTGACTCACTCACTGACTCACTGACTGACTGACTGACTCACTCACTGACTGACTCACTGACTGACTCACTCACTGACTGACTCACTCACTGACTGACTCACTCACTGACTGACTCACTCACTGACTGACTGACTCACTCACTGACTGACTCACTCACTGACTGACTCACTCACTGACTGACTCACTCACTGACTGACTGACTCACTGACTGACTCACTGCACTGACTGACTGCACTCGACTCACTCACTGACTGACTCGACTCACTCACTGACTGACTCACTCACTGACCTGACTGACTGACTCACTCACTGACTGACTCACTCACTGACTCACTCACTCACTGACTCACTCACTGACTGACTGCACTCACTCACTGACTGACTCACTCACTGACTGACTCACTCACTGACTGACTCACTCACTGACTGACTCACTCACTGACTGACTGACTCACTCACTGACTGACTCACTCACTGACTGACTCACTCACTGACTGACTCACTCACTGACTGACTCACTCACTGACTGACTCACTGACTGACTGACTCACTGACTGACTGACTCACTGACTGACTCACTCACTGACTGACTGACTCACTGCTGACTGACTCACTGACTGACTGACTCACTCACTGACTGACTCACTGACTCACTCACTGACTGACTGACTCACTGACTGACTCACTCACTGCACTGACTCACTCACTGACTGACTCACTCACTGACTGACTCACTGACTGACTGACTCACTCACTGACTGACCACGACTCACTCACTGACTGACTGACTCACTCACTGACTGACTCACTGACTGACTCACTCACTGACTGACTACTGACTCACTCACTGACTGACTCACTCACTGACTGACTCACTCACTGACTGACTCACTCACTGACTGACTCACTCACTGACTGACTCACTCATGACTGACTCACTGACTCACTCACTGACTGACCACTGACTCACTCACTGACTGACTCACTCACTGACTGCACTCACTGACTCACTGCACTGACTGACTGACTCACTCACTGACTGACTCACTCACTGACTGACTCACTCACTGACTGACTCACTCACTGACTGACTGACTCACTCACTGACTGACTCACTCACTGACTGACTCACTCACTGACTGACTCACTCACTGACTGACTCACTCGACTGACTCACTCTCACTGACCTGACTCACTCACTGACTGACTCACTCACTGACTGACTGACTCACTCACTGACTGACTGACTCACTGACTGACTGACTCACTCACTGACTGACTCACTGACTCACTCACTGACTGACTGACTCACTCACTGACTGACTCACTCACTGACTGACCACTGACTGACTGACTCACTGACTGACTGACTCACTCACTGACTGACTGACTCACTCACTGACTGACTGACTCACTCACTGACTGACTCCTGACTGACTCACTCACTGACTCGACTCACTCACTGACTGACTCACTCACTGACTGACTCACTCACTGACTGACTCACTCACTGACTCTCACTGACTGACTCACTCACTGACTGACTCACTCACTGACCACTGACTCACTCACTGACTGACTCACTCTGACTCACTGACTGACTGACTGACTGACTGACCACTGACTCACTGACTGACTCACTCACTGACTGACTCACTCACTGACTGACTGACTCGACTCACTGACTGACTGACTCACTCACTGACTGACTGACTCACTGCTGACTGACTCACTCACTGACTGACTGACTCACTCACTGACTGACTCACTCACTGACTGACCTCACTCACTGACTGACTCACTGACTCACTCACTGACTGACTGACTCACTCACTGACTGACTCACTCACTGACTGACTCACTCACTGACTGACTCACTGACTCACTCACTGACTGACTGACTCACTCACTGACTGACTCACTCACTCACTGACTGACTCACTCACTGACTGACTGACTCACTCACTGACTGACTCACTCACTGACTGACTGACTCACTCACTGACTGACTCACTCACTGACTGACTGACTGACTCACTCACTGACTGACTCACTCACTGACTGACTGACTCACTCACTCACTGACTGACTCACTCACTGACTGACTCACTCACTGACTGACTCACTCACTGACTCACTGACTCACTGACTGACTCACTCACTGACTGACTCACTCACTGACTGACTCCTCACTGACTGCCACTCACTCACTGACTGACGACTCACTCACTGACTGACTCACTCACTGACTGACTCACTCACTGACCTGACTGACTCACTGACTGACTCACTCACTGACTGACTGACTCACTGACTGACTGACTCACTCCTGACTGACTCACTCACTGACTCACTCACTGACTGACTCACTCCGACTGACTCACTCACTGACTGACTCACTCACTGACTGACTGACTCACTCACTGACTGACTCACTCACTGACTGACTCACTGACTCACTCATGACTGACTCACTCACTGACTGACTCACTGACTCACTCACTGACTGACTGACTCACTCACTGACTGACTCACTCACTGACTGACTGACTCACTCACTGACTGACTCACTCACTGACTGACTCACTACTGACTGACTCACTCACTGACTGACTGACTGACTCACTCACTGACTGACTGACTCACTCACACTGACTGACTGACTCACTCACTGACTGACTCACTGACTCACTCACTGACTGACTGACTCACTCACTGACTGACTCACTCGACTGACTGACTCACTCACTGACTGACTCACTCACTGGACTGACTCACTGACTGACTCACTCACTGACTGACTGACTCACTCACTGACTGACTCACTTCACTGACTGACTCACTCACTGACTGACTCACTGACTCACTCACTGACTGACTCACTGACTCACTCACTGACTGACTGACTCACTCACTGACTGACTCACTCACTGACTGACTCACTACTGACTCACTCACTGACTGACTGACTCACTCACTGACTGACTCACTCACTGACTGACTCACTCACTGACTGACTCACTCACTGACTGACTCACTCACTGACTCACTGACTCGACTCACTGACTACTCACTGACTCACTCACTCGCCTGACTCACTCACTGACTGACTCACTCACTGACTCACTGACTGACTCACTCACTGACTGACTGACTCACTCACTGACTGACTCACTGACTGACTCACTCACTGACTGACTCACTCACTGACTGACTGACTCACTCACTGACTGACTGACTCACTCACTGACTGACTGACTCACTCACTGACTGACTCACTCACTGACTGACTGACTCACTCACTGACTGACTCACTCACTGACTGACTCACTCACTGACTGACTCACTGACTCACTCACTGACTGACTGACTCACTCACTGACTGACTCACTCGACTGACTCACTCACTGACTGACTGACTCGACTCACTGACTGACTCGACTCACTCACTGACTGACTCACTCACTGACTGACTCACTCACTGACTGACTGACTCACTCACTGACTGACTCACTCACTGACTGACTCACTGACTCACTCACTGACTGACTCACTCACTGACTGACTCACTCACTGACTGACTCACTCACTGACTGACTCACTCACTGACTGACTGACTCACTCACTCACTGACTGACTCACTCACTGACTGACTCACTCACTGACTGACTGACTCACTCACTGACTGACTACTCACTCACTGACTCACTCCTGACTGACTCACTCACTACTCCTGACTCACTCACTGACTCACTCACTGACTGACTCACATCACTGACTGACTCACTCACTGACTGACTCACTGACTGACTGACTCACTCACTGACTGACTCACTCACTGACTGACTCACTCACTGACTGACTCACTCACTCACTGACTGACTCACTCACTGACTGACTCGACTCACTGCTGACTCACTCACTCACTGACTGACTCACTACTGACTGACTCACTCACTGACTGACTCACTCACTGACTGACTCACTCACTGACTGACTCACTCACTGACTGACTCACTCACTCACTGACTGACTCACTCACTGACTGACTCACTCCCACTGACTGACTCACTCACTGACCTGACTCACTCACTGACTGACTCACTCACTGACTGACTCACTCGACTGACTCACTGACTCACTCACTGACTGACTCACTCACTGACTGACTGACTCACTCACTGACACTCACTCACTGACTGACTCACTCACTGACTGACTGACTCACTCACTGACTGACTCACTCACTGACTGACTACTCACTCACTGACTGACTGACTCACTCACTGACTGACTCACTCACTGAGCTGACTCACTGACTCACTCACTGACTGACTGACTCACTCACTGACTGACTCACTCACTGACTGACTGACTCACTCACGATGACTGACTCACTGACTGACTCACTCACTCACTGACTGACTGACTCACTGACTGACTCACTCATGACTGACTCACTCACTGACTGACTGACTCACTCACTGACTGACTCACTGACTGACTCACTCACTGACTGACTCACTCACTGACTCACTGACTCACTCACTGACTGACTGACTCACTCACTGACTGACTCACTCACTCGACTGACTGACTGACTCACTCATACTGACTGACTGACTCACTCACTGACTCTCACTGACTGACTCACTGACTGACTCACTCACTGACTGACTGACTCACTCACTGACTGACTGACTCACTCACTGACTGACTTCACTCACTGACTGACTCCTGACTCACTGACTGACTGACTCACTCACTGACTGACTCACTGACTCACTCACTGACTGACTGACTCACTCACTGACTGACTCACTCACTGACTCACTCGACTGACTGACTCACTGCACTGACTGACTCACTCACTGACTGACTCACCACTGACTGACTCACTCACTGACTGACTGACTGACTCACTACGACTGACTCCTACTACTGACTCACTGACTGACTCACTCACTGACTGACTCACTCACTGACTGACTCACTCACTGACTGACTCACTCACTGACTGACTCACTCACTGACTGACTCACTCACTGACTGACTCACTGACTGACTGACTGACTCACTCACTGACTGACTCACTCACTGACTGACTCACTGACTGACTCACTCAATGACTGACTCCTGACCTCACTCACTGACTGACTCACTCACTGACTGACTCACTCACTGACTGACTGACTCACTCACTGACTGACTCACTCACTGACTGACTCACTCACTGACTGACTCACTCACTGACTGACTGACTCACTCACTGACTGACTCACTCACTGACTGACTCACTCACTGACTGACTGACTCACTCACTGACTGACTCACTCACTGACTGACTCACTCTGACTGACTCACTCACTACAGACTGACTGACTCACTCACTGACTGACTCACTGACTCCTCACTGACTGACTGACTCACTCACTGACTGACTCACTCACTGACTGACTCACTCACTGACTGACTCACTCACTGACTGACTCACTGACTGACTCACTCACTGACTGACTCACTCACTGACTGACTCACTCACTGACTGACTCACTCACTGACTGACTCACTCACTCACTGACTGACTGACTCACTCACTGACTGACTCACTCACTGACTGACTCACTCACTGACTGACTGACCTGACTCACTCACTGACTGACTGACTCACTCACTGACTGACTCACTGACTCACTCACTGACTGACTCACTCACTCGACTGACTCACTCACTGACTGACTCACTCACTGACTGACTGACTCACTCACTGACTGACTCACTCACTGACTGACTGACTCACTCACTGACTGACTCACTGACTGACTCACTCACTGACTGACTCACTCACTGCACTGACTGACTCACTCACTGACTGACTCACTGACTCACTGACTCACTGACTGACTCACTCACTGACTGACTCACTCGACTGACTGACTCACTCACTGACTGACTCACTCACTGACTGACTCACTCACTGACTGACTGACTGACTCACTCACTGACTGACTCACTCACTGACTGACTCACTCACTGACTGACTGACTCACTCACTGACTGACTCACTGACTGACTGACTCACTCACTGACTGACTCACTGACTGACTCACTGACTGACTCACTGACTCACTCACTGACTGACTGACTCACTCACTGACTGACTCACTCACTGACTGACTCACTCACTGACTGACTCACTCACTGATGACTGACTGACGACTCACTCACTGACTGACTCACTCACTGACTGACTCACTCACTGACTGACCTCACTCACTGACTGACTGACTGACTCACTCACTGACTGACTCACTCACTGACTGACTGACTGACTCACTCACTGACTGACTGACTCACTGACTGACTGACTCACTCACTGACTGACTCACTCACTGACTGACTCACTCACTGACTGACTCACTCACTGACTGACTCACTCACTGACTGACTCACTGCACTGACTGACTCACTCACTGACTGACTGCACTCACTGACTGACTCACTCACTCACTGACTGACTCACTCACTGACTGACTCACTCACTGACTGACTGCTCACTGACTGACTCACTGACTGACTCAACTCACTCACTGACTCACTCACTGACTGACTCACTCACTGACTCACTCACTGACTGACTCACTCACTGACTGACTGACTCACTCACTGACTGACTCACTCACTGACTGACTCACTCACTGACTGACTCACTGACTCACTCACTGACTGACTCGACTCACTCACTGACTGACTCACTCACTGACTGACTCACTCACTGACTGACTCACATCACTGACTGACTCACTCACTGACTGACTCACTCACTGACTGACTCACTCACTGACTGACTCACTCACTGACTGACTCACTCACTGACTGACCTCACTCACTGACTGACTCACTCACTCACTGACTGACCACTCACTGACTCACTCACTCACTGACTGACTCACTCACTGACTGACTCACTCACTGACTGACTCACTCACTGACTGCACTGACTCACTCACTGACTGACTCACTCACTGACTGACTCACTCACTGACTGACTCACTCACTGACTGACTCGACTCACTGACTGACTCGACTGACTCACTCACTGACTGACTCACTCACTGACTGACTCACTCACTGACTGACTCACTCACTGACTGACTCACTCACTGACTGACTGACTCACTCACTGACTGACTCACTCACTGACTCACTCACTGACTGACTGACTCACTCACTCACTGACTGACTCACTCACTGACTGACTCACTCACTCACTGACTGACTCACTCACTGACTGACTCACTCACTGACTGACTGACTCACTCACTGACTGACTCACTCACTGACTGACTCACTGACTCGACTCACTGACTGAACTCACTGACTCACTCACTGACTGACTGACTCACTCACTGACTGACTCACTCACTGACTGACTCACTCACTGACTGACTCACTCACTGACTGACTCACTCACTGACTGACTCACTGACTCACTGACTGACTCACTCACGACTGACTCACTCACTGACTCACTCACTCACTGACTCTGACTCACTCACTGACTCACTCACTCACTGACTGACTGACTCACTCACTGACTGACTCACTCACTCACTGACTGACTCACTCACTGACTGACTCACTCACTGACTGACTCACTCACTGACTGACTGACTCACTCACTGACTGAACTGACTCACTCACTGACTGACTCACTCACTGACTGACTCACTCACTGACTGACTCACTGACTACTGACTCACTGACTGACTCACTGACTGACTGACTCACTCACTGACTGACTCTCACTCACTGACTGACTCACTCTCTGACTGACTCACTCACTGACTGACTCACTCACTGACTGACTCACTCACTGACTGACTCACTCACTGACTGACTCACTCACTCACTGACTGACTCACTCACTGACTGACTCACTCACTCACTGACTGACTGACTCACTGACTGACTCACTCACTGACTGACTCACTCACTGACTGACTCACTCGACTCACTCACTGACTGACTCACTCACTGACTGACTGACTCACTCACTGACTGACTCACTCACTGACTGACTCACTCACTGACTGACTCACTGACTCACTCACTGACTGACTGACTCACTGACTGACTGACTCACTCACTGACTCGACTCACTCACTGACTGACTCACTCACTGACTGACTCACTCACTGACTGACTCACTCACTGAACTGACTGCACCTCACTGACTGACTGACTCACTCACTGACTGACTCACTACTGACTGACTCACTCACTGACTGACTCACTGACTCACTGACTGACTGACTGACTCACTCACTCACTGACTGACTCACTCACTGACTGACTCACTCACTGACTGACTCACTCACTGACTGACTCACTGACTCACTCACTGACTGACTCACTCACTGACTGACTCACTCACTGACTGACTCACTCACTGACTGACTCACTCACTGACTGACTCACTGACTGCTGACTCACTCACTGACTGACTGCACTCACTCACTGACTGACTCACTCACTGACTGACTCACTGCACTGACTGACTCACTCACTGACTGACTCACTCACTGACTGACTGACTCACTCACTGACTGACTCACTCACTGACTGACTCACTGACTCACTCACTGACTGACTCACTGACTCACTCACTGACTGACTGACTCACTCACTGACTGACTCACTCACTGACTGACTCACTCACTGACTGACTCACTCACTGACTGACTCACTCACTGACTGACTCACTCACTGACTGACTCACTGACTCACTGACTCGACTCACTCACTGACTGCACTCACTGACTCACTGCGACTCACTGACTCACTCACTCACTGACTCGACTCACTCACTGACTGACTGACTGACTCACTCACTGACTGACTCACTCACATGACTGACTCACTCACTGACTGACTCACTCACTGACTGACTCACTCACTCACTGACTGACTCACTCACTGACTGACTCACTCACTGACTGACTCACTGACTGACTCACTCACTCACTGACTGACTCACTCACTGACTGACTGACTCACTCACTGACTGACTGACTCACTCACTGACTGACTCCACTGACTGACTGACTCACTCACTCACGTGACTGACTCACTCACTGACTGACTCACTCACTGACTGACTCACTCACTGACTGACTCACTCACTGACTGACTGACTCACTCACTGACTGACTCACTCGACTCACTGACTGACTGACTGACTCACTCACTGGACTGACTCACTCACTGACTGACTCACTCACTGACACTGACTCACTCACTGACTCACTGACTCACTCACTGACTCACTGACTCACTCACTGACTGACTCACTCACTGACTGACTGACTCACTCACTGACTGACTCACTCACTGACTGACTGACTCACTCACTGACTGACTCACTCACTGACTCACTGACTCACTCACTGACTCACTGACTCACTCACTGACTCACTGACTCACTCACTGACTGACTCACTCACTGACTGACTCACTCACTGACTGACTCACTCACTGACTGACTGACTCACTCACTTACTGACTCACTCACTGACTGACTCACTCACTGACTGACTCACTGACTGACTGACTCACTCACTGACTGACTGACTCACTGACTGACTCACTGACTGACTGACTCACTCACTGACTCGACTGACTCACTCACTGACTGACTCACTGACTCACTGCACTCACTGACTGACTGACTCGACTCACTGACTGACTGACTCACTCACTGACTGACTCACTGACTTACTGACTGACTCACTCACTGACTGACTCACTCACTGACTGACTCACTCACTGACTGACTGACTCACTCACTCACTGACTGACTCACTCAGCTTGACTGACTCACTCACTGACTGACTCACTCACTGACTGACTGACTCACTCACGACTGACTGACTCACTCACTGACTGACTGACTCACTCACTGACTGACTGACTCACTCACTGACTGACTCACTCACTGACTGACTCACTCACTGCACTGACTGACTGACTCACTCACTGACTGACTCACTCACTGACTGACTGACTCACTCACTGACTGACTCACTCACTGACTGACTGCACTCACTCACTGACTGACTCACTCACTGACTGACTCACTCACTGACTGACTGACTCACTCGACTGACTGACTCACTGACTGACTCACTCACTGACTGACTGACTGACTCACTCACTGACTGACTCACTCACTCACTGACTGACTCACTCACTGACTGACTCACTCACTGACTGACTGACTCACTCACTGACTGACTCACTCACTGACTGACTGACTCACTCACTGACTGACTCACTCACTGACTGACTCACTCACTGACTGACTGACTCACTCACTGACTGACTCACTCACTGACTGACTGACTCACTCACTGACTGACTCACTCACTGACTGACTCACTCACTGACTGACTCACTCACTGACTGACTCACTCACTGACTGACTGACTCACTCACTGACTGACTCACTCACTGACTGACTCGACTCACTGACTGACTGACTCACTCACTGACTGACTGCACTCACTCACTGACTGACTCACTCACTGACTGACTCACTCACTGACTGACTCACTCACTGACTGACTGACTCACTCACTGACTGACTCACTCACTGACTGACTGACTCACTCACTGACTGACCTCACTCACTGACTGACTGACTCACTGACTGACTCACTCACTGACTGACTCACTCACTGACTGACTGACTCACTCACTGACTGACTCACTCACTGACTGACTCACTCACTCACTGACTGACTCACTCACTGACTGACTCACTCACTGACTGACTGACTCACTCACTGACTGACTCACTCACTGACTGACTGACTCACTCACTGACTGACTCGACTCACTGACTGACTGACTCACTGACTGACTCACTCACTGACTGACTCACTCACTGACTGACTGACTCACTCACTGACTGACTCACTCACTGACTGACTCACTCACTGACTGACTCACTCACTGACTGACTCACTCACTGACTGACTGACTCACTCACTGACTGACTCACTCACTGACTGACTCACTGACTGACTCACTCACTGACTGACTGACTCACTGACTGACTGACTCACTCACTGACTGACTCACTCACTGACTGACTCACTCACTGACTGACTGACTCACTCACTGACTGACTCACTCACTGACTGACTGACTGACTCACTGCACTGACTGACTCACTCACTGACTGACTCACTCACTGACTGACTCACTCACTGACTCGACTGACTCACTCACTGACTGACTTCACTGACTCACTCACTTCACTGACTGACTCACTGACTGACTGACTCACTCACTGACTGACTGACTGACTCACTGACTCACTGACTGACTCACTCACTCACTGACTGACTCACTCACTGACTGACCTGACTCACTCACTCACTGACTGACTGACTCACTCACTGACTGACTGACTCACTCACTGACTGACTCACTCACTGACTGACTCACTCACTGACTGACTGACTCACTCACTGACTGACTCACTCACTGACTGACTCACTCACTGACTGACTGACTCACTCACTCACTGACTGACTCACTCACTGACTGACTCTGACTGACTCACTCACTGACTGACTCAACTCACTGACTGACTGCACTCACTGACTGACTCACTCACTGACTCACTCACTGACTGACTCACTCACTGACTGACTGACTCACTCACTGACTGACTCACTGACTGACTGACTCACTCACTGACTGACTCACTCACTGACTGACTGACTCACTCACTGACTGACTGACTCACTCACTGACTGACTGACTCACTCACTGACTGACTCACTCACTGACTGACTCACTCACTGACTGACTGACTCACTCACTGACTGACTCACTCACTGACTGACTCACTCACTGACTGACTGACTGACTCACTCACTCACTGACTGACTCACTCACTGACTGACTCACTCACTGACTGACTCACTCACTGACTGACTCACTCACTGACTGACTCACTCACTGACTGACTCACTCACTCACTGACTGACTCACTCACTGACTGACTCACTCACTGACTGACTCACTCACTGACTGACTCACTCACTCACTGACTGACTCACTCACTGACTGACTGACTCACTTCACTGACTGACTGACTCACTCACTGACTGACTCACTCACTGACTGACTCACTCACTGACTGACTGACTCACTCACTGACTGACTCACTCACTGACTGACTCACTCACTGACTGACTGACTGACTCACTCACTCACTGACTGACTCACTCACTGACTGACTCACTCACTGACTGACTCACTCACTGACTGACTCACTCACTGACTGACTCACTCACTGACTGACTCACTCACTGCACTGACTGACTCACTCACTGACTGACTCACTCACTGACTGACTCACTCACTGACTGACTCACTCACTCACTGACTGACTCACTCACTGACTGACTGACTCACTCACTGACTGACTCACTCACTCGACTGACTGACTCACTGACTGACTGACTCACTCGACTCACTGACTGCACTGCACTGACTGACTCACTCACTGACTGACTCACTCACTGACTGACTCACTCACTCACTGACTGACTGACTCACTCAGCTGACTGACTGACTCACTCACTGACTGACTCACTCACTGACTGACTGACTCAGCTCACTGACTGACTCACTCACTCGACTGACTGACTGACTCACTCACTGACTGACTGACTCACTCACTGACTGACTCACTCACTGACTGACTCACTCACTGACTGACTCACTCACTCACTGACTGACTGACTCACTCACTGACTGACTCACTGACTGACTGACTCACTCACTCACTGACTGACTCACTGCACTGACTGACTCACTCACTGACTGACTCACTCACTGACTGACTGACTGACTCACTCACTGACTGACTCACTGACTGACTCACTCACTGACTGACTGACTCACTCACTGACTGACTCACTCACTGACTGACTCACTCACTGACTGACTCACTCACTGACTGACTGACTCACTCACTGACTGACTGACTCACTCACTGACTGACTCACTAACTCACTGACTGACTGACTCACTCACTGACTGACTCACTGACTGACTGACTCACTCACTCACTGACTGACTCACTCACTGACTGACTCACTCACTGACTGACTCACTCACTGACTGACTCACTGACTCACTGCACTGACTGACTGACTGACTCACTCACTGACTGACTGACTCACTCACTGACTGACTCACTCACTGACTGACTCACTCACTGACTGACTCACTCACTGACTGACTGACTCACTCACTGACTGACTGACTCACTCACTGACTGACTCACTCACTGACTTGACTCACTCACTGACTGACTCACTCACTGACTGACTCACTCACTGACTGACTCACTCACTGACTCGACTCACTCACTGACTGACTCACTCACTGACTGACTCACTCACTGACTGACTCACTCACTGACTGCACTCACTCACTGACTGACTGACTCACTCACTGACTGACTCACTCACTCACTGACTGACTCACTCACTGACTGACTCACTCACTCACTGACTGACTCACTCACTGACTGACACTCACTGACTGACTCACTCACTGACTGACTCACTCACTGACTGACTCACTCACTGATGCTGACTCACTCACTCACTCTGACTCTGACTCACTCACTCACTGACTGACTCACTCAACTGACTCACTCACTGACTGACCTGACTCACTCACTCACTGACTGCACTCACTGACTGACTGACTCACTCGACTGACTCACTCACTGACTGACTCACTCACTCGACTCACTCACTGACTGACTGACTCACTCACTGACTCGACTGACTCACTCACTGACTGACTCACTGCACTCCTCACTCACTCACTGACTCACTCACTGCACTGACTCACTCACTGACTGACTGACTGACTGACTGACTGACTCACTGACTGACTGACTCACTGACTGACTGACTCACTCACTCACTGACTGACTCACTCACTGACTGACTCACTCACTCGACTGACTGACTCACTCACTGCACTGACTGACTCACTCACTGACTGACTGACTGACTGACTCACTGACTGACTCACTGACTCACTCACTGACTGACTCACTGACTGACTCACTGACTGACTCACTGACTCACTGACTGACTGACTCACTCGACTGACTGCACTCACTGACTGACTAACTCACTCACTGACTGACTCACTCACTGACTGACTGACTCACTCACTGACTGACTCACTCACTGACTGACTCACTCACTGACTGACTCACTCACTGACTGACTCACTCACTCACTGACTGACTCACTCACTCACTGACTGACTCACTCACTGACTGACTGACTGACTCACTCACTGACTGACTCACTCACTGACTCACTCACTGACTGACTCACTCACTGACTGACTCACTCACTGACTGACTGAACTCACTGACTGACTCACTCACTGACTGACTCACTCACTGACTGACTGACTCACTCACTGACTGACTCACTCACTCACTGACTGACTCACTCACTGACTGACTCACTGACTCACTCACTGACTGACTGACACACTCAATGACTCACTCACTGACTGACTCACTCACTGACTGACTCACTCACTGACTGACTCACTCACTGACTGACTGACTGACTCACTCACTGACTGACTGACTCACTCACTGACTGACTGACTCACTCATTGACTGACTGACTCCACTCACTGACTGACTGACTCACTCACTGACTGACTCACTCACTGACTGACTCACTGACTGCACTCACTCACTCGACTGACTCACTCTCGACTGACTGACTCACTCACTGACTGACTTCACTGACTCACTCACTCACTGACTCACTCACTCACTGACTGACTCACTCACTGACTCACTGACTCACTCACTGACTGACTCACCACTCACTCACTCACTCACTGACTCACTGACTGACTGACTCACTCGACTGACTGACTCACTCACTGACTGACTCACTCACTGACTGACTCACTCACTGACTGACTCACTGACTCACTCACTCACTGACTCACTCACTCACTGACTCACTCACTCACTGACTCGACTGACTCACTCACTGACTGACTGCACTCACTGACTGACTCACTCACTGACTGCACTCACTGACTGACTCACTGACTGACTCACTGACTGACTGACTGACTCACTCACTCACTGACTGACTCACTGACTCGACTCACTGACTGACTGACTCACTCACTGACTGACTCACTCACTGCACTGACTGACTCACTGACTCACTCACTGACTGACTGACTCACTCACTGACTGACTCACTGACTCACCTCACTGACTGACTGACTCACTCACTGACTGACTGACTCACTGACTGACTGACTCACTGACTGACTCACTCACTGACTGACTGACTCACTCACTGACTGACTCACTGACTGACTGACTCACTCACTGACTGACTGACTCACTCACTGACTGACTCACTCACTGACTGACTCACTCACTGACTGACTGACTCACTGACTGACTCACTGACTGACTCAGCTGACTGACTCACTCACTGACTCACTGACTGACTCACTGACTGACTCACTGACTCACTCACTGACTCACTCACTGACTGACTCACTGACTGACTCACTCACTGACTCCTCACTGACTCACTCACTGACTGACTGACTCACTCACTGACTGACTCACTCACTGACTGACTCACTCACTGACTGACTCACTCACTGACTGACTCACTCACTGACTGACTGACTCACTCACTGACTGACTCACTCACTGACTGACTACTCACTCACTGACTGACTCACTGACTGACTCACTCACTGACTGACTGACTCACTCACTGACTGACTCACTCACTGACTGACTCACTCACTGACTGACTCACTCACTGACTGACTCACTGACTGACTGACTCACTGACTGACTCACTCACCTGACTCACTCACTGACTCACTCACTGACTGACTCACTCACTGACTGACTGACTCACGACTGACTGACTGACTGACTGACTCACTGACTGACTGACTGACTGACTCACTGACTGACTGACTCACTCACTGACTGACTCACTCACTGACTGACTGACTCACTCACTGACTGACTCACTCACTGACTGACTCACTCACTGACTGACTCACTCACTGACTGACTGACTCACTCACTGACTGACTCACTCACTGACTGACTCACTCACTGACTGACTCACTCACTCACTGACTGACTGACTGACTCACTGACTGACTGACTCACTCACTGACTGACTCACTCACTGACTCACTCACTGACTCACTCACTGACTGACTCACTCACTGACTGACTCACTGACTGACTCACTCACTGACTGACTCACTGACTGACTCACTGACTGACTCACTGACTCACTCACTGACTGACTCACTGACTGACTCACTGACTGACTCACTGACTCACTCACTGACTGACTCACTCACTGACTCACTCACTGACTGACTAACTCACTCACTGACTGACTCACTCACTGACTGACTCACTCACTGACTGACTCACTCACTGACTGACTCACTCACTGACTGACTGACTCACTCACTGACTGACTGACTCACTGACTGACTGACTCACTCACTGACTGACTCACTCACTGACTGACTCACTCACTGACTGACTCACTCACTGACTGACTCACTCACTGACTGACTCACTCTGCTCACTGACTGACTCACTGAACTCACTCACTGACTGATCACTGACTCACTCACTGACTGACTCACTCACTGACTCACTCACTGACTGACTCACTCACTGACTGACTCACTCACTGACTGACTCACTCACTGACTGACTCACTCACTGACTCACTCACTGACTGACTGACTCACTCACTGACTGACTCACTCACTGACTGACTGACTCACTCACTGACTGACTCACTCACTGACTGACTCACTCACTGACTGACTCACTCACTGACTGACTAACTCACTCACTGACTGACTCACTCACTCACTGCACTCACTGACTGACTGACTGACTCACTCCTGACTGACTCACTCCTGACTGACTGACTCACTACTGACTGACTCACTCACTGACTGACTCACTCACTGACTGACTCACTCACTGACTCACTCACTGACTGACTCACTCACTGACTGACTGACTCACTGACTGACTCACTCACTGACTGACCACTCACTGACTGACTCACTCACTGACTGACTGACTCACTCACTGACTGACTCACTCACTGACTGACTCACTCACTGACTGACTGACTCACTCACTGACTGACTCACTCACTGACTGACTCACTGACTGACTGACTCACTGACTGACTGACTCACCTGACTGACCACTCACTGACTGACTCACTCACTCACTGACTGACTCACTCGTCTGACTGACTGACTCACTCACTGACTGACTCACTCACTCACTGACTCACTCACTGACTGACTCACTCACTGACTGACTCACTGACTGACTGACTCACTCACTGACTGACTGACGACTCACTCACTGACTGACTCACTCACTGACTGACTCACTCACTGACTGACTGACTCACTGACTGACTGACTGACTCACTCACTGACTGACTGACTCACTCACTGACTGACTCACTCACTGACTGACTCACTGACTCACGCACTCACTCACTGACTCACTCACTCACTGGACTCACTCACTGACTGACTGACTCACTGACTCACTCACTGACTCACTCACTGACTGACTGACTCACTCACTGACTCACTGACTCACTCACTGACTGACTGACTCACTCACTGACTGACTCACTCACTGACTGACTGACTGACTGACTCACTCACTCACTGACTCACTCACTGACTGACTGACTCACTCACTGACTGACTCACTCACTGACTGACTGACTGACTCACTCACTGACTGACTCACTGACTGCTGACTCACTCACTGACTGACTCACTCACTGACTGACTCACTCACTGACTGACTCACCACTGACTCACTCACTGACTCACTCACTGACTCACTGCACTGACTCACTGACTCACTGACTCACTCACTGACTGACTCACTCACTGACTGACTCACTCACTGCACTGACTGACTGACTCACTCACTGACTGACTCACTCACTCACTGACTGACTCACTCACTGACTCACTGACTCACTCACTGACTGACTGACTCACTCACTGACTGACTCACTCACTGACTGACTGACTCACTGACTGACTCACTCACTCACTGACTCACTCACTGACTGACTGACTCACTCACTGACTGACTCACTCACTGACTGACTGACTGACTCACTCACTGACTGACTCACTCACTGACTGACTCACTCACTGACTGACTCACTCACTGACTGACTCACTCACTGACTGACTCACTCACTGACTGACTCACTCACTGACTCACTCACTGACTCACTGACTGACTGACTGACTCACTCACTGACTGACTCACTCACTGACTGACTCACTTGCACTCACTGACTGACTGACTCACTCACTGACTGACTCACTCACTGACTGACTCACTCACTGACTGACTGACCACTCACTGACTGACTCACTCACTGACTGACTCACTCACTTGACTGACTCACTGACTGACTGACTCACTGACTGACTGACTCACTCACTGACTGACTCACTGCACTGACTGACTCACTCACTGACTGACTCACTCACTGACTGACTGACTCACTCACTGACTGACTCACTCACTGACTGACTCACTCACTGACTGACTCACTCACTGACTGACTTACTGACTGACTGACTCACTCACTGACTGACTCACTCACTGACTGACTCACTCACTGACTGACTCACTCACTCACTGACTGACTGACTGACTCACTGACTGACTGACTCACTGACTGACTGACTCACTCACTGACTGACTCACTGACTCACTCACTGACTGACTGACTCACTGACTGACTGACTCACTCACTGACTGACTCACTCACTGACTGACTCACTCACTGACTCACTGACTGACTCACTGACTCACTCACTGACTGACTCACTGACTGACTCACTGACTCACTCACTGACTCACTCACTGACTCACTCACTGACTCACTCACTGACTGACTGACTCACTCACTGACTGACTCACTCACTGACTGACTCACTCACTGACTGACTCACTCACTGACTGACTGACACTGACTGACTGACTCACTCACTCACTGACTGACTCACTCACTGACTGACTCACTCACTGACTGACTCACTCACTGACTCACTCACTCACTGACTGACTCACTCACTGACTGACTCACTCACTGACTGACTCACTCACTGACTGACTGACTGACTCACTCACTGACTGACTCACTCACTGACTGACTCACTCACTGACTGACTGACTCACTCACTGACTGACTGACTCACTCACTGACTGACTCACTCACTGACTGACTCACTCACTGACTGACTCACTCACTGACTGACTCACTCACTGACTGACTGACTCACTCACTGACTGACTCACTCACTGACTGACTCACTCACTGACTGACTCACTGACTGACTGACTGACTCACTCACTGACTGACTCACTCACTGACTGACTGACTCACTCACTGACTGACTGACTCACTCACTGACTGACTCACTCACTGACTGACTGACTCACTCACTGACTGACTCACTCACTGACTGACTGACTCACTCACTGACTGACTCGACTGACTCACTCACTGACTGACTCACTGACTCACTCACTGACTGACTGACTCACTCACTGACTGACTCACTCACTGACTGACTCACTCACTGACTGACTCACTGACTGACTGACTCACTGACTGACTGACTCACTCACTGACTGACTGACTCACTCACTGACTGACTGACTGACTCACTCACTGACTGACTCACTCACTGACTGACTCACTCACTGACTGACTCACTCACTGACTGACTCACTGACTGACTCACTGACTCACTCACTCACTGACTGACTCACTGACTGACTCACTCACTGACTGACTCACTGACTCACTCACTGACTGACTGACTCACTCACTGACTGACTCACTGACTCACTCACTCACTGACTGACTCACTCACTGACTGACTGACTCACTCACTGACTGACTGACTCACTCACTGACTGACTGACTCACTCACTGACTGACTGACTCACTCACTGACTGACTGACTCACTCACTGACTGACTCACTCACTGACTGACTGACTCACTCACTGACTGACTCACTCACTGACTGACTCACTCACTGACTGACTCACTGACTCACTCACTGACTGACTGACTCACTCACTGACTGACTCACTCACTGACTGACTCACTCACTGACTGACTCACTGACTCACTCACTGACTGACTGACTGACTCACTCACTGACTGACTCACTCACTGACTGACTCACTCACTGACTGACTCACTCACTGACTGACTCACTCACTGACTGACTCACTCACTGACTGACTGACTCACTCACTGACTGACTCACTCACTGACTGACTCACTCACTGACTGACTCACTGACTCACTCACTGACTGACTGACTCACTCACTGACTGACTCACTCACTGACTCACTCACTGACTGACTGACTCACTCACTGACTGACTCACTGACTGACTGACTCACTCACTGACTGACTCACTCACTGACTGACTGACTCACTGACTGACTGACTCACTCACTGACTGACTCACTCACTGACTGACTCACTCACTGACTGACTCACTCACTGACTGACTCACTCACTGACTGACTGACTCACTCACTGACTGACTCACTCACTGACTGACTCACTCACTCACTCACTGACTGACTGACTGACTCACTCACTGACTGACTCACTCACTGACTGACTCACTCACTGACTGACTCACTCACTGACTGACTCACTGACTGACTCACTGACTGACTCATTCACTGACTCACTCACTGACTGACTCACTCACTGACTGACTCACTCACTCACTGACTGACTCACTCACTGACTGACTCACTCACTGACTGACTGACTCACTCACTGACTGACTCACTCACTGACTGACTCACTGACTCACTCACTGACTGACTGACTCACTCACTGACTGACTCACTGACTCACTCACTGACTGACTGACTCACTCACTGACTGACTCACTCACTGACTGACTGACTCACTCACTGACTGACTCACTCACTGACTGACTCACTCACTGACTGACTGACTCACTCACTGACTGACTCACTCACTGACTGACTCACTCACTGACTGACTGACTCACTCACTGACTGACTCACTTACTCACTCACTCACTGACTGACTCACTGACTGACTGACTCACTGACTCACTCACTGACTGACTGACTCACTCACTGACTGAC
Source organism: Eleutherodactylus coqui (assembly GCF_035609145.1). NCBI lineage: Eukaryota > Metazoa > Chordata > Amphibia > Anura > Eleutherodactylidae > Eleutherodactylus > Eleutherodactylus coqui. Next base: position 24,409,579 of record NC_089839.1, on the reverse strand, counting down.
TCACTCACTCACTGACTGACTGACTCACTCACTGACTGACTGACTGACTCACTGACTGACTGACTCACTGACTGACTCACTGACTGACTCACTCACTGACTCACTCACTGACTGACTGACTCACTCACTGACTGACTCACTCACTGACTCACTCACTGACTGACTGACTCACTCACTGACTGACTCACTCACTGACTGACTCACTCACTGACTGACTCACTCACTGACTGACTCACTCACTGACTGACTCACTCACTGACTGACTCACTCACTGACTGACTCACTCACTGACTGACTGACTCACTCACTGACTGACTGACTCACTCACTGACTCACTCACTGACTGACTCACTCACTGACTGACTCACTCACTGACTGACTCACTCACTGACTGACTGACTCACTCACTGACTGACTCACTCACTGACTGACTCACTCACTGACTGACTCACTGACTCACTCACTGACTGACTGACTCACTCACTGACTGACTCACTGACTGACTGACTCACTGACTGACTGACTCACTCACTGACTGACTGACTCACTCACTGACTGACTCACTCACTGACTGACTGACTCACTCACTGACTGACTCACTGACTCACTCACTCACTGACTGACTCACTCACTGACTGACTCACTGACTCACTGACTGACTGACTGACTCACTCACTGACTGACTCACTCACTGACTGACTCACTGACTGACTGACTGACTGACTGACTCACTCACTGACTGACTGACTGCACTCACTGACTGACTCACTCACTGACTGACTCACTCACTGACTGACTCACTCACTGACTGACTCACTGACTGACTCACTGACTCACTCACTCACTGACTGACTGACTCACTCACTGACTGACTCACTCACTGACTCACTGACTCACTCACTGACTCACTGACTCACTCACTGACTGACTCACTCACTGACTGACTCACTCACTCACTGACTGACTCACTCACTGACTGACTCATTCACTGACTGACTCACTCACTGACTGACTCACTCACTGACTGACTCACTCACTGACTGACTGACTCACTCACTGACTGACTCACTCACTGACTGACTGACTCACTCACTGACTGACTGACTCACTCACTGACTGACTCACTCACTGACTGACTCACTCACTGACTGACTCACTGACTCACTCACTGACTGACTCACTCACTGACTGACTCACTGACTCACTCACTGACTGACTCACTGACTCACTCACTGACTGACTGACTCACTCACTGACTGACTCACTCACTGACTGACTCACTCACTCACTGACTGACTCAATGACTCACTCACTGACTGACTCACTGACTCACTCACTGACTGACTGACTCACTCACTGACTGACTCACTCACTGACTGACTGACTGACTCACTCACTGACTGACTGACTCACTCACTGACTGACTCACTCACTGACTGACTCACTCACTGACTGACTCACTGACTCACTCACTGACTGACTCACTCACTGACTGACTCACTGACTCACTCACTGACTGACTGACTCACTCACTGACTGACTCACTCACTGACTGACTGACTCACTCACTGACTGACTCACTCTCTGACTGACTCACTCACTGACTGACTCACTCACTGACTGACTCACTCACTGACTGACTCACTCACTGACTGACTCACTCACTGACTGACTGACTCACTCACTGACTGACTGACTCACTACTGACTGACTCACTCACTGACTGACTCACTCACTGACTGACTCACTCACTCACTCACTGACTGACTCACTCACTGACTGACTCACTCACTGACTGACTCACTCACTGACTGACTCACTCACTGACTGACTCACTGACTCACTCACTGACTGACTGACTCACTCACTGACTGACTCACTGACTCACTCACTGACTGACTGACTCACTGACTGACAGACTCACTCACTGACTGACTCACTCACTGACTGACTCACTCACTCACTACTGACTGACTCACTCACTGACTCACTCACTGACTGACTGACTGACTCACTCACTGACTGACTCACTCACTGACTGACTGACTCACTCACTGACTGACTCACTCACTGACTGACTCACTCACTGACTGACTCACTCACTGACTGACTGACTCACTCACTGACTGACTCACTCACTGACTGACTCACTCACTGACTGACTCACTCACTGACTGACTCACTCACTGACTGACTGACTCACTCACTGACTGACTGACTCACTCACTGACTGACTCACTCACTGACTGACTCACTCACTGACTGACTCACTCACTGACTGACTCACTCACTGACTGACTCACTGACTGACTGACTCACTCACTGACTGACTCACTCACTGACTGACTGACTCACTCACTGACTGACTCACTCACTGACTGACTCACTCACTGACTGACTCACTCACTGACTGACTCACTGACTGACTGACTCACTGACTGACTGACTCACTCACTGACTGACTCACTGACTCACTCACTGACTGACTGACTCACTCACTGACTGACTCACTGACTGACTGACTGACTCACTGACTGACTGACTCACTCACTGACTGACTCACTCACTGACTGACTGACTCACTCACTGACTGACTCACTCACTGACTGACTGACTCACTCACTGACTGACTCACTGACTCACTCACTCACTGACTGACTGACTCACTCACTCACTGACTGACTCACTCACTGACTGACTCACTGACTCACTGACTGACTGACTGACTCACTCACTGACTGACTCACTCACTGACTGACTCACTCACTGACTGACTGACTCACTCACTGACTGACTCACTTACTCACTCACTCACTGACTGACTCACTCACTGACTGACTCACTGACTCACTCACTGACTGACTGACTCACTCACTGACTGACTCACTCACTCACTGACTGACTGACTCACTCACTGACTGACTGACTGACTCACTGACTGACTGACTCACTGACTCACTGACTGACTCACTCACTGACTGACTCACTGACTCACTGACTCACTCACTGACTGACTCACTCACTGACTGACTCACTCACTGACTGACTGACTCACTCACTGACTGACTCACTCACTGACTGACTGACTCACTCACTGACTGACTCACTCACTGACTCACTGACTCACTCACTGACTCACTGACTCACTCACTGACTGACTGACTCACTGACTGACTCACTCACTGACTGACTGACTCACTCACTTACTGACTCACTCACTGACTGACTCACTCACTGACTGACTGACTCACTGACTGACTGACTGACTCACTGACTGACTCACTGACTGACTGACTCACTCACTGACTCACTGACTCACTCACTGACTGACTCACTGACTCACTCACTCACTCACTGACTGACTGACTCACTCACTGACTGACTGACTCACTCACTGACTGACTCACTGACTGACTGACTGACTCACTCACTGACTGACTCACTCACTGACTGACTCACTCACTGACTGACTCACTCACTGACTGACTCACTCACTGACTGACTGACTCACTCACTGACTGACTGACTCACTCACTGACTGACTCACTGACTGACAGACTCACTCACTGACTGACTCACTCACTGACTGACTGACTCACTCACTGACTGACTCACTGACTCACTCACTCACTCACTGACTGACTGACTCACTCACTGACTGACTGACTCACTCACTGACTGACTCACTGACTGACTGACTGACTCACTCACTGACTGACTCACTCACTGACTGACTCACTCACTGACTGACTCACTCACTGACTGACTCACTCACTGACTGACTGACTGACTCACTCACTGACTGACTGACTCACTCACTGACTGACTCACTGACTGACAGACTCACTCACTGACTGACTCACTCACTGACTGACTCACTCACTGACTGACTGACTCACTGACTGACTGACTCACTCACTGACTGACTCACTCACTGACTGACTCACTCACTGACTGACTCACTCACTGACTGACTCACTCACTGACTGACTCACTCACTGACTGACTGACTCACTCACTGACTGACTGACTCACTCACTGACTGACTCACTCACTGACTGACTCACTCACTGACTGACTCACTGACTCACTCACTGACTGACTGACTGACTCACTCACTGACTGACTCACTCACTGACTGACTCACTCACTGACTCACTGACTCACTCACTGACTGACTCACTCACTGACTGACTCACTCACTGACTGACTCACTCACTGACTGACTCACTCACTGACTCACTCACTGACTGACTGACTCACTCACTGACTGACTCACTCACTGACTGACTGACTCACTGACTGACTCACTCACTGACTGACTCACTCACTGACTGACTCACTCACTGACTGACTCACTGACTGACTGACTCACTCACTGACTCACTGACTCACTCACTGACTGACTCACTGACTCACTCACTCACTCACTGACTGACTCACTCACTGACTGACTCACTCACTGACTGACTGACTCACTCACTGACTGACTGACTCACTCACTGACTGACTCACTGACTGACTGACTCACTCACTGACTGACTCACTCACTGACTGACTCACTGACTGACTGACTCACTGACTGACTGACTCACTCACTGACTGACTGACTCACTCACTGACTGACTCACTCACTGACTGACTCACTCACTGACTCACTCACTGACTGACTGACTGACTCACTCACTGACTGACTCACTCACTGACTGACTCACTCACTGACTGACTCACTCACTGACTGACTCACTCACTGACTCACTGACTCACTCACTGACTGACTCACTCACTGACTGACTCACTCACTGACTGACTCACTGACTCACTCACTGACTGACTGACTCACTCACTGACTGACTCACTCACTGACTGACTGACTCACTGACTGACTGACTGACTCACTCACTGACTGACTCACTCACTGACTGACTCACTCACTGACTGACTCACTCACTGACTGACTCACTCACTGACTGACTCACTGACTGACTGACTCACTCACTGACTCACTGACTCACTCACTGACTGACTCACTCACTGACTGACTCACTGACTGACTGACTGACTGACTCACTCACTGACTGACTCACTCACTGACTGACTGACTCACTTACTGACTGACTCACTCACTGACTGACTCACTCACTGACTGACTGACTGACTGACTCACTCACTGACTGACTCACTCACTGACTGACTGACTCACTCACTGACTGACTCACTCACTGACTGACTCACTCACTGACTGACTCACTCACTCACTGACTGACTCACTCACTGACTGACTCACTCACTGACTGACTCACTCACTGACTGACTGACTCACTCACTGACTGACTCACTCACTGACTGACTCACTCACTGACTGACTCACTGACTCACTCACTGACTGACTGACTGACTCACTCACTGACTGACTCACTCACTGACTGACTCACTCACTGACTGACTCACTCACTGACTGACTCACTCACTGACTGACTCACTCACTGACTGACTGACTCACTCACTGACTCACTGACTCACTCACTGACTGACTCACTCACTGACTCACTCACTGACTGACTGACTCACTCACTGACTGACTCACTCACTGACTCACTGACTCACTCACTGACTGACTCACTGACTCACTCACTCACTCACTGACTGACTCACTCACTGACTGACTGACTCACTCACTGACTGACTCACTCACTGACTGACTCACTGACTGACTGACTCACTCACTGACTGACTCACTGACTGACTGACTCACTGACTGACTGACTCACTGACTGACTGACTCACTCACTGACTGACTCACTCACTGACTGACTCACTGACTGACTCACTCACTGACTCACTCACTGACTCACTCACTGACTGACTGACTGACTCACTCACTGACTGACTCACTCACTGACTGACTCACTCACTGACTGACTCACTCACTGACTGACTCACTCACTGACTGACTCACTCACTGACTGACTGACTCACTCACTGACTGACTCACTCACTGACTGACTCACTCACTGACTGACTCACTGACTCACTCACTGACTGACTGACTCACTCACTGACTGACTCACTCACTGACTGACTGACTCACTGACTGACTGACTGACTGACTGACTCACTCACTGACTGACTGACTGACTCACTCACTGACTGACTGACTGACTGACTCACTCACTGACTGACTCACTCACTGACTGACTCACTCACTGACTGACTCACTCACTGACTGACTCACTCACTCACTCACTGACTGACTCACTCACTCACTGACTGACTCACTCACTCACTCACTCACTCACTGACTGACTCACTCACTGACTGACTCACTCACTCACTGACTGACTGACTCACTCACTGACTGACTCACTGACTGACTGACTGACTGACTCACTCACTGACTGACTCACTCACTGACTGACTCACTCACTGACTGACTGACTCACTCACTGACTGACTGACTGACTCACTCACTGACTGACTGACTCACTCACTGACTGACTCACTCACTGACTGACTCACTGACTCACTCACTGACTGACTCACTCACTCACTGACTGACTCACTCACTGACTGACTCACTCACTGACTGACTGACTCACTCACTGACTGACTGACTCACTCACTGACTGACTCACTCACTGACTGACTCACTCACTCACTGACTGACTCACTCACTGACTGACTCACTCACTGACTGACTCACTCACTGACTGACTCACTCACTGACTGACTGACTCACTCACTGACTGACTCACTCACTGACTGACTCACTCACTGACTGACTCACTCACTGACTGACTGACTCACTCACTGACTGACTCACTCACTGACTGACTCACTCACTGACTCACTCACTGACTGACTCACTCACTGACTGACTGACTCACTCACTCACTGACTGACTGACTCACTCACTGACTGACTCACTGACTCACTCACTGACTGACTGACTGACTCACTCACTGACTGACTCACTCACTGACTGACTCACTCACTGACTGACTCACTCACTGACTGACTCACTCACTGACTGACTGACTCACTCACTGACTGACTCACTCACTGACTGACTGACTCACTCACTGACTGACTCACTGACTGACTCACTCACTGACTGACTGACTCACTCACTGACTGACTCACTGACTGACTGACTCACTCACTGACTGACTCACTGACTGACTGACTGACTCACTCACTCACTCAGTGACTCACTCACTCACTGACTCACTCACTGACTGACTCACTGACTCACTCACTCACTGACTCACTCACTCACTCACTGACTGACTCACTCACTGACTGACTCACTGACTGACTCACTCACTGACTGACTGACTGACTCACTCACTGACTGACTCACTCACTCACTGACTGACTCACTCACTGACTGACTCACTGACTGACTGACTGACTCACTCACTGACTGACTCACTCACTGACTGACTCACTCACTGACTGACTGACTCACTCACTGACTGACTCACTCACTGACTGACTCACTCACTGACTGACTGACTCACTCACTGACTGACTCACTGACTCACTCACTCACTGACTGACTCACTCACTGACTGACTCACTGACTCACTCACTCACTGACTCACTCACTCACTGACTCACTGACTCACTCACTGACTGACTCACTCACTGACTGACTGACTCACTCACTGACTGACTCACTCACTGACTGACTCACTCACTGACTGACTGACTCACTCACTGACTGACTCACTCACTGACTCACTGACTCACTCACTGACTCACTGACTCACTCACTGACTGACTCACTCACTGACTGACTGACTCACTCACTGACTGACTCACTCACTGACTGACTCATTCACTGACTGACTCACTCACTGACTGACTCACTCACTGACTGACTGACTCACTCACTGACTGACTGACTCACTCACTGACTGACTCACTCACTGACTGACTCACTCACTCACTGACTGACTGACTGACTCACTCACTGACTGACTCACTCACTGACTGACTCACTCACTGACTGACTCACTCACTCACTGACTGACTCACTCACTGACTGACTCACTCACTGACTGACTCACTCACTGACTGACTGACTCACTCACTGACTCACTGACTCACTCACTGACTGACTCACTCACTGACTGACTCACTCACTGACTGACTGACTCACTCACTGACTGACTCACTCACTGACTGACTGACTCACTCACTGACTGACTCACTCACTGACTCACTGACTCACTCACTGACTCACTCACTGACTGACTCACTCACTGACTGACTCACTCACTGACTGACTGACTCACTCACTTACTGACTCACTCACTGACTGACTCACTCACTGACTGACTGACTCACTGACTGACTGACTGACTCACTGACTGACTCACTGACTGACTGACTCACTCACTGACTCACTGACTCACTCACTGACTGACTCACTGACTCACTCACTCACTCACTGACTGACTGACTCACTCACTGACTGACTGACTCACTCACTGACTGACTCACTGACTGACTGACTGACTCACTCACTGACTGACTGACTCACTGACTGACTGACTCACTCACTGACTGACTCACTCACTGACTGACTCACTCACTGACTGACTGACTCACTCACTGACTGACTCACTCACTGACTGACTGACTCACTCACTGACTGACTCACTCACTGACTGACTCACTCACTGACTGACTCACTCACTGACTGACTGACTCACTCACTGACTGACTGACTCACTCACTGACTGACTCACTGACTGACTCACTCACTGACTGACTGACTGACTCACTCACTGACTGACTCACTCACTCACTGACTGACTCACTCACTGACTGACTCACTCACTGACTGACTGACTCACTCACTGACTGACTCACTCACTGACTGACTCACTCACTGACTGACTCACTCACTGACTGACTGACTCACTCACTGACTGACTCACTCACTGACTGACTCACTCACTGACTGACTGACTCACTCACTGACTGACTCACTCACTGACTGACTCACTCACTGACTGACTGACTCACTCACTGACTGACTCACTCACTGACTGACTGACTCACTCACTGACTGACTCACTCACTGACTGACTCACTCACTGACTGACTGACTCACTCACTGACTGACTCACTGACTGACTGACTCACTCACTGACTGACTGACTGACTCACTGACTCACTCACTCACTCACTGACTCACTCACTGACTGACTGACTCACTCACTGACTGACTGACTCACTCACTGACTGACTCACTGACTGACTGACTGACTCACTCACTGACTGACTCACTCACTGACTGACTGACTCACTCACTGACTGACTGACTCACTCACTGACTGACTCACTCACTGACTGACTGACTCACTCACTGACTGACTCACTGACTGACTCACTCACTCACTGACTGACTCACTCACTGACTGACTCACTCACTGACTGACTGACTCACTCACTGACTGACTCACTCACTGACTGACTCACTCACTGACTGACTGACTCACTCACTGACTGACTCACTCACTGACTGACTCACTCACTCACTGACTGACTGACTCACTCACTGACTGACTCACTCACTGACTGACTCACTCACTGACTGACTCACTCACTGACTGACTCAATGACTCACTCACTGACTGACTCACTGACTCACTCACTGACTGACTGACTCACTCACTGACTGACTCACTCACTGACTGACTCACTGACTGACTGACTCACTCACTGACTGACTGACTGACTCACTGACTCACTCACTCACTGACTCACTCACTGACTCACTCACTCACTGACTCACTCACTGACTGACTCACTGACTCACTCACTCACTGACTGACTGACTCACTCACTGACTGACTGACTCACTCACTGACTGACTGACTCACTGACTGACTGACTGACTCACTCACTGACTGACTGACTCACTCACTGACTGACTGACTCACTCACTGACTGACTCACTCACTGACTGACTCACTGACTCACTCACTCACTCACTGACTCACTCACTCACTGACTCACTCACTCACTGACTCACTGACTCACTCACTCACTGACTCACTCACTCACTGACTCACTCACTCACTGACTGACTCACTCACTGACTCACTGACTCACTCACTGACTGACTCACTCACTCACTCACTCACTGACTCACTGACTGACTGACTCACTCACTGACTGACTCACTCACTGACTGACTCACTCACTGACTGACTCACTCACTGACTGACTGACTCACTCACTGACTGACTCACTGACTCACTCACTCACTGACTGACTCACTCACTGACTGACTCACTGACTCACTCACTCACTGACTCACTGACTCACTCACTGACTGACTCACTCACTGACTGACTGACTCACTCACTGACTGACTCACTCACTGACTGACTGACTCACTCACTGACTGACTCACTCACTGACTGACTCACTCACTGACTGACTCACTGACTCACTCACTGACTGACTCACTGACTCACTCACTGACTGACTGACTCACTCACTGACTGACTGACTCACTGACTCACTGACTGACTGACTGACTCACTCACTGACTGACTCACTCACTCACTGACTCACTCACTGACTGACTCACTCACTGACTGACTCACTCACTGACTGACTCACTCACTGACTGACTGACTCACTCACTGACTGACTCACTCACTGACTGACTCACTCACTGACTGACTCACTCACTGACTGACTCACTGACTCACTCACTGACTGACTCACTGACTCACTCACTGACTGACTCACTCACTGACTGACTCACTGACTGACTGACTGACTGACTGACTCACTGACTGACTCACTCACTGACTGACTGACTCACTCACTCACTGACTGACTCACTCACTGACTGACTCACTCACTGACTGACTGACTCACTCACTGACTGACTCACTCACTGACTGACTCACTCACTGACTGACTGACTCACTCACTGACTGACTGACTCACTCACTGACTGACTCACTCACTGACTGACTGACTCACTCACTGACTGACTGACTCACTCACTGACTGACTCACTCACTGACTGACTGACTCACTCACTGACTGACTCACTCACTGACTGACTCACTGACTGACTGACTGACTGACTGACTCACTCACTGACTGACTCACTCACTGACTGACTCACTCACTGACTGACTGACTGACTCACTCACTGACTGACTCACTCACTGACTGACTGACTGACTGACTGACTCACTCACTGACTGACTCACTCACTGACTGACTCACTGACTGACTGACTCACTGACTCACTCACTGACTGACTGACTGACTCACTCACTGACTGATTCACTCACTGACTGACTCACTCACTGACTGACTGACTCACTGACTGACTGACTCACTCACTGACTGACTCACTCACTGACTGACTGACTCACTCACTGACTGACTCACTCACTGACTGACTGACTCACTCACTGACTGACTGACTCACTCACTGACTGACTCACTGACTGACTGACTCACTCACTGACTGACTCACTCACTGACTGACTGACTCACTCACTGACTGACTCACTCACTGACTGACTCACTCACTGACTGACTGACTCACTCACTGACTGACTGACTCACTCACTGACTGACTCACTGACTGACTGACTGACTCACTCACTGACTGACTGACTCACTCACTGACTGACTCACTCACTGACTGACTCACTCACTGACTGACTCACTCACTGACTGACTGACTGACTCACTCACTGACTGACTCACTCACTGACTGACTCACTCACTGACTGACTGACTGACTCACTCACTGACTGACTGACTCACTCACTGACTGACTCACTGACTGACTGACTCACTGACTCACTCACTGACTGACTGACTGACTCACTCACTGACTGATTCACTCACTGACTGACTCACTCACTGACTGACTCACTCACTGACTGACTGACTCACTCACTGACTGACTCACTCACTGACTGACTCACTCACTGACTCACTGACTCACTCACTGACTGACTCACTCACTGACTGACTCACTGACTGACTCACTCACTGACTGACTCACTGACTGACTGACTGACTCACTGACTGACTGACTCACTCACTGACTGACTCACTGACTGACTGACTCACTGACTGACTGACTCACTCACTGACTGACTCACTCACTGACTGACTCACTCACTGACTGACTGACTCACTCACTGACTGACTCACTGACTGACTGACTCACTCACTGACTCACTGACTCACTCACTGACTGACTCACTGACTCACTCACTCACTCACTGACTGACTCACTCACTGACTCACTCACTGACTGACTCACTCACTGACTGACTGACTCACTCACTGACTGACTGACTCACTGACTGACTCACTCACTGACTGACTGACTGACTCACTCACTGACTGACTGACTCACTGACTGACTCACTCACTGACTCACTGACTGACTCACTGACTGACTCACTGACTGACTCACTGACTCACTGACCTACTGACTCAATGACTGACTCACTCACTCACTGACTCACTAACTTACTGACTCACTGACTCACTCACTCACTGACTCACTCACTCACTGACTGACTCACTCACTGACTGACTCACTGACTGACTCACTCACTCACTGACTCACTCACTCACTGACTCACTCACTGACTCACTCACTCACTCACTGACTCACTCACTGACTCACTCACTGACTGACTCACCGACTCACTCACTTACTGACTCACTCACTCACTCACTCACTGACTCACTCACTTACTGACTCACTTACTGACTCACTCACTCACTGACTGACTCACTGACTGACTCACTGACTGACTCACTGACTCACTGACTGACTCACTGACTGACTCACTGACTGACTCACTGACTGACTCACTGACTCACTCACTCACTGACTCACTGACTGACTCACTCACTGACTCACTGACTCACTCACTGACTGACTCACTCTCTGACTGACTCACTGACTCACTCACTGACTGACTGACTCACTCACTGACTGACTCACTGACTGACTGACTGACTCACTGACTGACTGACTCACTCACTGACTGACTCACTGACTGACTGACTCACTGACTGACTGACTCACTCACTGACTGACTCACTGACTGACTGACTCACTCACTGACTGACTCACTGACTGACTGACTCACTCACTGACTCACTGACTCACTCACTGACTGACTCACTGACTCACTCACTCACTCACTGACTGACTCACTCACTGACTCACTCACTGACTGACTCACTCACTGACTGACTCACTCACTGACTGACTGACTCACTCACTGACTGACTCACTGACTGACTGACTGACTCACTCACTGACTCACTGACTGACTGACTGACTGACTCACTCACTGACTGACTCACTCACTGACTGACTGACTCACTGACTGACTCACTCACTCACTGACTGACTGACTCACTGACTGACTCACTCACTGACTCACTGACTGACTCACTGACTGACTCACTGACTGACTCACTGACTGACTGACTGACTGACTCACTGACCTACTGACTCAATGACTGACTCACTCACTCACTGACTCACTAACTTACTGACTCACTGACTCACTCACTCACTGACTCACTCACTCACTGACTGACTCACTCACTGACTCACTCACTGACTGACTCACTCACTCACTGACTCACTCACTCACTGACTCACTCACTGACTCACTCACTCACTCACTGACTCACTCACTGACTCACTCACTGACTGACTCACTGACTGACTCACCGACTCACTCACTTACTGACTCACTCACTCACTGACTCACTCACTTACTGACTCACTTACTGACTCACTGACTCACTGACTGACTCACTGACTGACTCACTGACTGACTCACTGACTCACTGACTGACTCACTGACTGACTCACTGACTGACTCACTGACTGACTCACTCACTGACTCACTCACTGACTCACTCACTGACTGACTGACTCACTGACTGACTCACTGACTGACTCACTGACTGACTGACTCACTGACTGACTGACTCACTCACTGACTGACTGACTCACTCACTCACTCACTGACTCACTCACTCACTGACTCACTCACTGACTCGCCAAAAGTTCTCCAACTTCCCGATGTCGTAGAAACATGAATTTTGGCGCGAGCATAGATTATCTCCAGAATAGGAAAAGTAATTGGGTCCCAACTCGATTATTCAATTCTAGCGCAAAAGAATTAGCGTCGAAATTTAACGTACATAATCTAAATCTCTCACTTCCCAATGTCATAGAAACCTAAAATTCGGCATGCGCATTGAATATGTCATAAATAGGAAAAGTTAATGGGTCCCAACTTGATTATTCAATTCTATGCGCAAAAGAATTAGTGTCCAAATTTTACGTATGGAATCTAATTCTCTCACTTTCCGGTGTCATAGAAACGTGAAATTTGGCACGAGCATTGATTATGTCATAAATAGGAAAAGCTAATGGGTCCCAACTCCATTATTCAATTCTATGTGCAAAAGAATTAGCGTCCAAATTTTACGTACGGAATGTAATTTTCTCACTTTCCGGTGTCATAGAAACGTGAAATTTGGCACGAGCATTGATTATGTCATAAATAGGAAAAGCTAATGGGTCCCAACTGGATTATTCAATTCTATGCGCAAAAGAATTAGCGTCCAAATTTTATGTACGGAATGTAATTTTCTCACTTTCCGGTGTCATAGAAACGTGAAATTTGGCACGGGCATTGATTATGTCATAAATAGGAAAAGTTAATAGGTCCCAACTCGATTGTTTAATTCTAGCGCAAAAAAATTAGCGTCCACATTTTACATACATAATCTAAATCTTTCACTTTCCAATGTCATAGAAACATGAAATTTGCCATAAGCATTGAATATGTCATAAATAGGAAAAGTTAATGGGTCCTAACTCGATTATTCAATTCTAGCGCAAAAGAACTAGCGTCCAAATTTTACGTACGGAATCAAATTCTCTCACTTCTTGGTGTCATAGAAACATGAAATTTGGAAATTGATTATGTCATAAATAGGAAAAGTTAATGGGTCCCACCTCGATTGTTCAATTCTAAGCGCAAAAGAATTAGTGTCCACATTTTATGTACTAAATCTAATTCTCTCACTTCCCAATGTCATAGAAACTTGAAATTTGGCACGGGCATTGATTATGTCATAAATAGGAAAAGTTAAATGGTCCCATCTCGATTATTCAATTCTAAGTGCAAAAGAATTAGTGTCCAAATTTTACGTATGGAATCTAATTCTCTCTCTTCCTGATGTCATTTTATATAAAGCAAACGTCGCATGGTTGCCTCCACGTGGTGTTACCTGGGTAACGCAGAGAACTATGCAAAATGGTGACATATGTTTTTCCGGTATCTCTAAAGTAACCACGACTTCATAAGATTTTCCGTGTGAACACCAGATAAACACCAGTACCAAATTAACTCGGGCGAAGCCGGGTATATCAGCTAGTGTGTGTGTGTGTGTATGTATGTATGTGTGTGTGTGTATATATATATATATATATACTTTAATGTTTTCAAAGGAGTACCAAACAACCCTATACTATTTAACATATCAATGTCTGATATATATGTCACACCGTAATCTCACCATGACCTACCGTAGTATGTTTTCTATGCATGGGTTTATCTAGTTCTATTTATTTTTAGGATGACTGGGTGCAGAACTTTGTGTAGAATACTTCTTATGCAAGTAACTTTTTTATGCAATTAATTATTACGGACCACAGGTTTCCATTACCTAGCAATCAGTTGGTCCTTTTCTCATCAATTTATTTAATCATAACATGATATTTGTGTATTTTTACTATTCATTGATATGCCCTTATATTCCTTTCACAGATTAGACTATTACTAAAATGACTGCTTTATTAAATATGATTAAAAGAACACACATACATAAGGGCACAGACAGACCCTAGGAGCGCCTCCAAGAGGGAGAGGACCAGGGGGCGCATCAACCGGGCCGGTAGACAACGACAAACTTGGTCCACACTCACATGAGCATAAAACCGAGTAGAGGAGCAGTACGTTGTCTACACTCTGATGGTTTCCTTAACGGGATTCGGTGTTATATTTTAGTAATTTTAATAAGAGACGAGTCTTTGTAGACCCGACTGATTTACGATAGGTACTGGTTCCTCTAATGCCTAGACCCTTAAAGATACTATCTTTCCCCAAATTGTAGGTAGACGCAGGGTCTAGGTTTTATATGGCGACTCAGACAATTTAATCTAAACACACTCGAAGGTTACTAACTCACTCGACGCGTTTCACTGCTAATTTTGCAGATCTTCAGAAGGTTAAAGAGCTACAGAGTGATGAGTAAGCCTAAAAAAACCAGGTAATATAAAGGCTGAGTGAGGCGTAGCAGTCGCCAACGGTCCTGCAGGAATTGTTGACTTGTGAACAACAATGCATGCAGGATCTCGTGGCGAATGTGTTGAGTGATTAGTATGGGCAGATGTCCGCAGGTACAAAGTCTCTGCCGGAGAACAATTTTCTGCTAATTCATTGTGAATCAAAACTTCAGGTTTATGACTCAATAAATTGATAAGGCCAAACGTGTGACCAATCGATGCTGTATAGACACTGGGTGAAGTTGCTGGTTCCAGAGGGTGTATATCTGACTAAGCCCCAATGTCCACGGGCAAAATGGAATTAATAAAACGTCTTTCGCACGCGTGATCCGCGCCTATAGGGAATCATTGGACACCTGCAGGTAATTAAATACCTGCGGATGTCATTTTACCCTGGCGCGCAGATCGCTCGTGCAGGAAAGCACCCGCAGCATGCTCCTTTTCATGTGGTTTTCCCACACGGACGGCTCCCATTAAAGCCTATGGAAGGCATCCGGTCCCGCGGCACACCCGCAGCTCTGCCGCTGGAAAGCAGGAGTAAAAGAAAAAAAAAGTGGCACGGCGCAGGCGCGCGGCACGCTGCCGGCATGTCAAGCACATACGCCGGGCCAAAGAAAGAAGATCCAGCCGTGACAAAGGGGAGACCCGCAGCATCCGGACAGGTAAGTATGATCTATTTCTTGGCCTCATGTCTGCGGTACAGGAGGGACCTGCTGCGGGATTCTGGAAGGGGAATCCGTGCGGGCCCGAATTTCCCTGTGGACATGAGGCCTAAGTTATTAATGCTCAGGGGAAACTGTAATAATCAGTAACCCTGTCAGTAATATCCTAAATGATCAGGATTACTACTGGGGTCTTGATGGACCTGAGTATCTGTGTATGACTATTGTTCAGGAAATTCCTATGAGTAAAACCAAAGAGCCAATATAGCCAGTTAATTCACGGATCGCTTAGAAGATATCCGATATATATAGTCGTCTCTATGTGGTCAGAAGAGAGCCCATCGTATCAGGACACCGCTGATATAGCATGCTTCCTAAAGCTAGAGAGACATTGTTTTCTAAATCTCTTTCCCTAAGCTAGAAGGCAATGATGTGTCTGCCCTGTAAGACTATGCTGCACTCTGTGACTAATATACTCATATACCTTCATCCTATTCAATATCAATCTTTAAGGAGTCTTCTTTTGAGGGACCTTTCATTTCTTGTTTTACTTATATATTATCTAACAAACATAACAGTCGTCCTCATAAATCTCCTAACCATCTGCTAACCCTCTCTATCCTGCTGCTGCTAGCTGCTGGGGATATCTCTCCCAATCCTGGCCAACCCTCCACTGCTCCTACCTGATACACTCATAAAATCCCCAGGCCCAACTGCTAGCCCATGCATACCCTCCCCTGACTCCTTTAAATGTGCTCTCTTGAATTGCCAGTCAGTATATAATAAACTCCCCACCATCCACAGCTTTTTTACTGCTCAATCTTTAAATCTGCTCACTCTCACAGAAACATGGATACAGCAGTCTGACACAGCCTCCCCTGCTGCACTGTCTTACAATGGCCTGCAGTTGTCCCATACCCCAAGACCAGATGACAGGTGTGGCGGAAGAGTAGGTGCTCTTCTCCCCGAAATGTACCTACCAGGTCATCCCCCCTGTACCCTCACTCACTTTTTGATCACTTGAGGTATATATGCTATGGCTTTTCCGTCCGCTGTCCATGCAAGTAGCAGTTATCTACCGTCCCCCCAGGTCCTCTTCGCCTGTTTTTGGACCACTTTGCTGCCAGGCTCCCTCACTTCCTATTCTCCGAAATTCCAACCCTCATCTTCAGTGATTTTAACATCCCCACTAATGACCCCAACTCCCCATCTGCCTCTCAGCTTCTTTCGCTCACCTCCTCCTTTGGTCTTTCTCAACTCACAGCCTCTCCCACTCACAGGGATGGAAACACTCTTGATCTGATCTTCCTCCGGCTCTGCTCTGCTTCCAACTTCACTAACTCCCCTCTCCCGCTCTTGGATCACAACCTCCTCTCTTTCTCTGTCATGCTCCCTAACATCTCTCCAGACCCACCTACCTACAGGAACCTTAAGGCCATTCACACCCAGGACTTTGCTGAATCCCTACAGTCCTCTCTGTCCCCTATCTCTCTCCTCTCCTGCCCCAACTTGGCTGCCGCTCACTACAACACCGCTCTCAAACATGCCCTGGATGAAGCGGCGCCTCCCCCCATGACTTGAGCCATCCGATGTAGAACGCGGCAACCCTGGCTCACGCCTCAAACACGCTTCATCCGGTGGTGCTCTAGAAGTGCTGAAGGGCTGTGGAGGAAGTCGTAAACATCCACAGACTTCCTCCACTACAAATTCATGCTCAGAACCTACAACCTCGCCCTCCTCCAAACAAGTCTACTTCACCTCTCTAGTCTCCTCACTATCGTACAACCCTAAATGGCTCTTTGATACTTTTCACTTTCTTCTCAGCCCTAAACCGCAGCCCCCTGTGACTGATCTCAGCTGAAGAGCTGGCTGCTTACTTCAAAAAGAAAATTGATGACATCCGTCAGGAAATTACCTCCCAATCCCAGACTAGCCCTGACCCTAGTCTTGTCAGCACTGCATCTAGCTACTGCTCACTGTCTGTACTCAGACCAACGACAGAGGAAGAAGTCTCCAAATTGTTCTTCTCTGCTCGCCCCACCACCTGCGCTAGCGACCCTCTCCCCTCACAACTCCTCCGATCCCTCTCCCCAGTGGTCATCTCCTGTCTCACCACTATATTCAACCTCTCTCTGACCTGTGGCATCTTTTCCTCTTCTTTCAAACACGCCATCATATCCCCACTACTAAAGAAGCTGACTCTTGATGCGACTGATACTGCCAACTACCGACCCATCTCTAATCTCCCCTTCATCTCCAAACTACTAGAATGCCTAATTTGCTCCTGCCTTGTAAAGTATCTGAGCACTCTCTCCTAGACCCCCTACAGTCTGGCTTCCGACCTCAATAATCCACAGAAACTGCCCTTACAATGGTATCCAATGACCTACTGACAGCCAAATCATGGGGCGATTACTCCCTACTGATCCTCCTTGACCTCTCCGCAGCATTTGACACTGTTGACCACAAACTCCTACTCAGTATGCTTCACTCAATCGGCCTAAAGGACACTGCTCTCTCCTGGTTCTCCTCCTACCTATCTGACCGCTCTTTCAGTGTCTCGTTTGCTGGCTCTACCTCCCCTCCTCTCCCCCTTGCTGTTGGGGTCCCCAGGGCTCGGTCCTCAGACCCCTCCTTTTCTCTATCTACACAGCCCCTATTGGACAAACCATCAGGAGATTTGGCCTCCAATACCACCGGTATGGTGACGACACCCAGCTATACACCTCTTCCCCTGACATCTCTGCACCTTTCCTCCAAAACATCAACGACTGTCTGTCCGCTGTCTCTAACACCATGTCCTTTCTCTACCTAAAACTAAACCTCTCTAAAACTGACTTACTGGTATTTCCACCCTCCACTAACCGACCTCATCCTGACATCTCCATCTCATTGTGTGGCGCCATCATAACTCCTAGACAACATGCCCGTTGCCTTGGGGTCATATTCGACTCTGATCTATCATTTACCCCCTACATCCAATCTCTCGCCCGAACATGTCAGCTGCACCTCAAGAACATTACAAGAATCCGGTCTTTTCTCACTGTAGACACGCCAAAAACGCTTGCTGTTGCCCTCATCCACTCTCGGCTCGATTATTGCAACTCGTTGCTGATC
Organism: Eleutherodactylus coqui; assembly: GCF_035609145.1. Classification (NCBI taxonomy): domain Eukaryota; kingdom Metazoa; phylum Chordata; class Amphibia; order Anura; family Eleutherodactylidae; genus Eleutherodactylus; species Eleutherodactylus coqui. The sequence continues at coordinate 24,389,395 of NC_089839.1, read as the reverse complement.
GGCCTCCCCGCGCCAGACTCTACCCTCTCCAATCCATCCTGAATGCGGCAGCCAGGCCCATCTTCCTGTCCAGCCGCTACTTGGATGCCTCTGCCCTGTGCCGGTCACTGCACTGGCTGCCCGTAAAACACAGAACTCAATTTAAACTCGCTACCTTCATCCACAAAGCCCTCCACAGTGCAGTGCCACCCTATATTGCTTCCCTCATCTCAATCCATCACCCAGCCAGGGCTCTCTGCTCTGCTAACGAAATCAGATTGAGCGCCCCTTTAATTCGAACTTGTCATTCCCGCCTCCAAGACTTCTCCAGAGCAGCACCGGTCCTCTGGAACGCACTACCAATGGCTACACGGGCAATCCAGGACTCGCAGAACTTCGGGCGTGCTCTAAAAATGCACCTCTTCAGGAAGGTATACTGCATACCCTTCTGTATGCCGCCTGATAACATGCTCCCTGACCTACTGACTGCAATCCCTGCTAGCCATCATAAACCGCCTCGGCAGTCATACCGATTCTGCCGTCACACGGCTAAATGTCTGACCATTGTCTATGTGTATAACATCGCTCACTCTCCACCTCGCCATACTGTGCACATCTCCAGCCCCTTTACCTTCTGTATCCCCCCATTACTTGTAGTATGTAAGCTCGTTGGAGCAGGACCCTCACCCCTATTGTTTCCATCAACTGGTTACTTTGTAACCATGGTTCTGTAATTTTTGTATTTTTGTCTTTCTGTTTTCCCCGTCTATGTAAGCGCTGCGGAATATGTTGGCGCTATACAAATAAAGAATATTATTATCTATTTTGTATTTATCTCTTTAGCGTTTTGTGCAGAATCTTTCATCCTCTATGCAATTTTCACAAATATTTTATTGTAATTATTGCTGATGATGCTTGAGAAAGGAGCATTTGGCGCTCCGAAACGTGTTGCTTCCTGCTTCTCTGTCGAATAAACGTTTTTATGTTTGACTTTACCACAGAGGGCTCTTCATTGTAGATCATGTCTCACTGATTACTTCATTATAGTCTAAAGGCCTATTTAGGGGGGCGTGGTCAGCGGATGGTAGGATAAGTCGCACTCCAGGCGAGTTCCTAAACTGCAGCTCTGAGGCACCAGCGAGAAGCAGACTTTTGGCACCTGACTCCGTATGGGGAAGAAGAGGCCTCCGCGATCTCAAGTGTGCATTCCGGTTAGCAGAGGAGTCACCCTGGAGAGGTTTCTCGGCGGCGAAGGGGAAACCACCGCCAGGTCCCAGATGGTGCCGGCTCCCACAAGCCATGAGTATTGGTTTCACAGTATTCGGTGCCTCAAGTGCCAAGGCATGGTGGAAGGCGAGGTTGTAGGTTCTGAGCATGAATTTGTAGCGGAGGAAGTCTGTGAATGTTTGCGACTTCCTCCACAGCCCTTCAGCACTTCTAGAGCACCACCGGATGAAGCGTGTTTGAGGCGTGAGCCAGGGTTGCCGCGTTCTACATCGGATGGCTCGGGTGATGGGGGGGGCGCCGCTTCATCCAGGGCATGTTTGAGAGCGGTGTTGTAGTGAGCGGCAGCCAAGTTGGGGCAGGAGAGGAGAGAGATAGGGGACAGAGAGGACTGTAGGGATTCAGCAAAGTCCTGGGTGTGAATGGCCTTAAGGTTCCTGTAGGTACTGTAGGTAGGTGGGTCTGGAGAGATGTTAGGGAGCATGACAGAGAAAGAGAGGAGGTTGTGATCCAAGAGCGGGAGAGGGGAGTTAGTGAAGTTGGAAGCAGAGCCGGAGGAAGACCAGATCAAGAGTGTTGGAAGCATTTATTGTGGTCTCTAGGACATGTCCCTTCCAGGCACAGGCACTACAGGCAGTTATCACGGTTCACCCAAAACCTGGAAAGGACCCATCTTGCTGTGGGAGCTATAGACCGATTTCGCTTTTAAACATCGATACTATTCTCGAAAATGTTGGTAGGTTGTCTACAATCCCACGTTCCAACTCTGGTACATGGGGACCAGGCGGGCTTTGTGCCGGGGAGGGAAGCGGGGGACAACACTATTAGAACTATAGCATTGGTATGGAGGGCTGGCGGTCAGGGAGCCCCCTTTGTCCCTTATCGATCGACGCTGAAAAAGAGTTCGACAGGGTTGACTGGGGGTTTCTGGAGGCAGCGCTAAAACAGATAGGGCTGGGCCCCAGGTTCTTGGGGTGGATCATGGCACTATATAATAATCCTTCAGCTACGATATGGGTGAATGGTAGATTATCTCAGCAGGTACAGATTGGGAATGGCACGAGGCAAGGTTGCCCCTGTCCCCTTTCTTATACATCTTAGTGATGGAGACCCTGGAGAACGCTCTCCAAACTAACACTAACATCAGAGGGGTCCAAGTAGCCAATGAAGAGAGGGCTCTGAAAGCTGACTTCCCGTTTAAATGGAGGAGAGAAGGGATTACATATTTAGGTGTAACTATCACCCCAGACTCAGAGGATCTCTTCCAAAAAAATTACCAACCACTCCTGGTGAAGCTTGGGGAGGACCTGGATAGGTGGCGGGCTGTACCGCTCTCCTGGTTCGGCAGGATTAGCTCTGTCAAAATGAATGTCTTACCAAGATTCCTGTATGTCCTACAAACTGTACCCATACGACTACCAGGAGCCTTCCTGAACAGAATCAGGAGAGTAGTGATGCAGTTTATCTGGGGGGACAGAAGGCCAAGACAAAATTGGAAAGCTCTCATCGGGCCCAGGGAGGGCGGCGGAATGGGCGTCCTGAATATCTCTTTATATTATAGAGCAACGTTGTCTCAATGAATATTGGAGCTGACACGCAGTGGGTCTCAGAAAAGGTGGGTGGTTATGGAGCAAGACTCGGTCCCATATAGGGGTGCGGGCCTTATATGGATCCCAGGTAATGGGAAACATAAAAAAATTTGGGACTATCTCCATTCATAGAAGGAGTCATAACAGCCTGGATAGGGCTGGCCACCAGGTCAGAACTGATCAAGAGACCGGGACCTTTGACGCTGCTAGTAGGAAACATAGACATTTCTGCATTTCTTAAGGGCTCGCCTTTTGATAACATGCTAGGAAAGGATCAGGGAGAGTACATCCCCAGGGTAAGAGATATGACTGTGGGTGATGGCCTTAAAACCCTGAGAGAGATACTCGGGGGTCGGGGTCCCCCAGCTGGAGCAGCTACCGTGTTTCCCCGAAAATAGGTCCTACCCTGATAGTAAAACCTATCGGCTTTTCGGGGAGGCTTGAAATGAAAGGCCTCCCATGAAAATAGGACCTAGCTAAACTGCCCTCACCATCCCTCCCCCCCCCCCCCCCAAAAAAAATCAATACTCACCTGGTCCGCGGCGTCCCGATGGTCTCCGGCGGCGCTGCGGTAAACTTCATCCTCCTCGTCTCACAGCTGAGCTTCTGCTGGTGACGGGGTTTGAATACCCCGCCTCCAGTAAAGCAAGTGTTGTGATTGGCTAATCGAGCGCCAGCAGCCAATCACAGCCGGCGCTTGATGATCCAGTCACAGCCATTCAGCGAATGGCTTTGCTGGAGGCGGGGTATTCAAAGTCCCGTCACCAGCAGAAGCTCAGCTGTGAGACGAGGAGGGCAAAGTTTACCGCAGCGCCGCCGCGGACCAGGTGAGTATAAGCACCCCAACCCCCACCCCCTGAAAATAAGACACTGTGCCCTTTTTGGGGCAAACACGGTATTAGGTTCTATTGAATCTAATAGCTTTCTGCATGTCAACGTTCGCGCTGTGAATTCCGCAGCGTGGAAGAAATTGCTGTATGCTCTAATTGCTGCGGGAAAATGCGTGTCCGGCTTCCATTGTAGTCAATGGAAGCCGTCCGTCCCGCGATACTTTTGCTGTAAGCACAGTGGAAGTATTGCGTGATTACGCGTCACCACCAACTGTCGGCGTGTCATGCGTAATGCTGCGCATGCGTGATGCCTTGCCAGACGGGACTCGTGCGGAGGATCCGGACACGTGAGTATGGGATCTTTGGGGGCGCCGTGCCAGACCCCGCTGCGATATTCCGCTGACAGAGTCCGACACGGCCGTGGGCAGGAGCCCTTAGGGTGTATTCACTGATATCGCACTCTGAGGGTCGACGGACATATTTGTGGAGGCATTTCTGGATATGAAGATCTGGCAGGTACAACTCAGCGCAGCGACACCTTCCATGTCAATGGACGCCTGCAGACCAACGGGGCTTTACTGCGCAAAATCATAGTCCGCTAAATGAAAGGGCTTGTTATACCTTTGTCCGTTTTACGCAGAATACTGTCATAGAAGTCTATGGAAGCTGAAAAAAAGAGGGAGCGACGCTGCGGACAGCGGAGGGACAGAAGACAAGCGGCCCTAATTAGGAATTTAATTACCATACTACTCCATAGGAAGAATGGGCAAAGATAATGGACCAATCTGCTGCCACCTCCCAACCGCCTGCATGCGAGAATACAACCCGCCCCACCGGGTGCAGCTCCGCCCATCACACGTGGGAATACACTCTACAACTGTCATAGGCGGAGCGGCGTTCCTCACTTGAGGCCCCGCCCAACTGTCAGCAACTCCGCCCATCTGTCAGTAGCTCCGCCCGCTGCCTGTCGCGCTCTTCCGTCGGTGTTCCGCTACTCACCGTCAGTCACACTCACAGTCACTATGGCGACCAGAGCGTCAAACCGTCCCTACCAGATAGTGATATTCGGGGCTACCGGCTTCACCGGGCAGTACGTTGTGGAGGAGCTGGCCCGGGTGGCGGACGGGGAGGATTACAGGGGCCAGCCGCTCCGCTGGGCGATTGCGGGCAGGAGCCAGAAGAAGCTGGAGCAGGTGCTGAGCTCGGCGGCTGAGAAGCTCGGTAAGTGCGACGTTAGTAGAGCGCCCCCTAGTGGTGTCCCTGCAGTCTGTAGCTGCTCTCTCGCCGCCTCCAATCAGGCGCAGCAGCCTTCTGTCCCGTCACCCGCAGGGCGCCCTCGGGCTGCTTCCTGCCGCTGCTGACTGTTTATACACCCACAGATGGCCGCCGCCTGGGTATTTCTGCCACTTCTGCGGGTCTATGTGATTGCTGCTGCGGGAGGGCTCGTCACTGCGTGCGCCTACGTATGCGCTGCGTCTTTATGCCGCCCTCGTCGCTGCGTGCGCCTACGTATGCGCTGCGTCTTTATGCCGCCCTCGTCGCTGCGTGCGCCTACGTATGCGCTGCGTCTTTATGCCGCCCTCGTCGCTGCGCGCGCCCACGTATCCGCTGCGTCTTTATGCCGCCCTCGTCGCTGCGCGCGCCCACGTATCCGCTGCGTCTTTATGCCGCCCTCACCGCTGGCAGTCTCTAGGGGGCGCTACTAGGCAGAGGATGCCGGATGAAGGGCACACTGATGGCGCCCAGACACTGCAGTATAAATGACCCGATAACTTCACTCTGGGGGTCGGACCGGCTACCACAGGACTTAATGTATAGGGGTCGTTTTTCTTTTTTGCTGTACTACTTTTAATGGGGGAGGGGGGGGGGGGATGGGGGATGGGGGATGGGCTGCCTGTCAGGATGCAGTATGATGTAAAGCTGTACATCACATCATACTACAGGAGCGATCAAAGCATCGCATGTTGTGGTCCCCAAGGGGGCTAAAAGAAAATGTAAACATAAGAATAAAGTTTTATTTTTTATTATTTATTAACTATTTATAAAAAATAAAAAAAAAGTTAGTAAAAAAAACCTCCTTTTGCCATATTTACAATAAAAAAATCTAAATAATAAAACAAGAAAAGATATTTGGTATCGCTGCGGCCTTAACAGTCCAATCTATCAAAGTGATGCATTTTTAGAGCGCACAGTGAACATTGTCCGGGGAAATAAAAGAAAAGAGAACGCCAGAAATGCGCTTTATTTTTATTTATTTATTTTTTTTTGTTCACCATGTTGCCAAGAAAAAAAAAATCTAATAAAAAGCGTCCCATGTATTCAAAAATGGTGCCAACTGAAACTACAGGACGTTCGGCACAAAACGAGCCCCGCACAACCGTGTCGGCGGACAAATACGGCATTGTGCGCAGAAGATGGCGGCAGAAAATAATTTTAAAAAAAATTAAATCTCTTTAAAAAAATTATATTAGTACAGCAAAAAACCTACAAGTTTGGTATCGCAGCGATCGTACCGACCCGCAGAATTAAGGGATCGGGTCATTTTTGTTGCAGTGTGTACGCCGTAGAAACAAGACGCACTGAAAGATGGCGGATTGTCGTTTTTTTTCCCCATTTCTCCCCACAACAAAACAGCAAGCAGCGACGGCGATAGGTAAACATTAGAGATGAGCGAGCATTGCCCTTAGCGAGTACCTGCCCTCTCGGAAGAAAAGATTCGGGTGCCGGCTGGGGAGAGCGGTGAGTTGCGGGAGTGAGCAGGGAGACAGTGATCTCCCCCCGTTCCTCCCCGACGCCCCCCGCCGACACCCGAATCTTGAGAGACGAGCGGGCAGGTACTCTCATAAGGCACCACTCGAGTAGTTTGCCTCAGCGAGTACGCTCGCTCCTCTCTAGTAACTATAAGGCTGGGTTCACACAGGGCGGTTTTGCCGCGGCAAATCCGCCTGTGGCCCCTAATCTCAGGATTAGCCAGCCATGTGGACGAGATTTCTCAGAAACCTCGTCCACACGGGACGGCTAATCCGCTGCGGTAAATCCGGCTGAAACCACGGTTGCGGCCGTCGCAGCTGCGGTTTCAGAAGATGCAGCATGTCTATTTACTTTTTTTTTTGTTTGTTTATTTTCGACGCGGCCGCGCTCTCCTCTATGGAGACTAAGGGGTTAAGTGGCCTCCGGGTCCAACGCAGCCGCCCTGTTCCAGGTCCTCTGGCTGACTGTTATGGTGGGCACCAGTATGGCAGCTGCACTTGGACGGAGCACACTTGCCTGCGGGCTCTGGAGGTAGAGGCTCCAGGCACTATGACTGCCTATGGCTCCATGTGTGCGGCTGCTTCACCCGCACTGCCATGTCATATCACAGGCAACCTTACCAACGTGGCTCTGCCGCAGGCGGGTACTGTGATGGCTATTCCTTCCCGTAGCTGTAATCACGTGAGCAGTAAACGAGGGGTAAAGTCTACATCCCAGTACCCATCACGGCTTCTATCCATTGTGTTTCCAGGGAAACCACATCTGAAGTCCATTGATATTGTAATCTGCGACATTAATGATGACGACTCGCTGGCTGATATGTGCAAGAAGGCCTCTGTTGTTCTGGACTGCGTGGGACCAGTAAGTATCAGAAGGGGGCACAACTGTTTGGGCTGTTTCTTAACCCTTTCCAATCCATTTCCCCCCCCCCCCCCCCCTCTATTCTCCCCAGCTCCATTCTCCCTTCACCCTCCTGATCTCCGACAGGAGGGTGCTGGCGGTCACATGATCGCCGGGGAATATGAAAGTAATTCTCTTTTCACCCTCCTGATCTCGGCTGTGACAGCTGAGATCAGGAGGCTCCCGGCGATCACATGATCGCCAGGCGGAATGTGGAAGTGTTACTTTTGCGTTCTCTCTGCATTATATAGTGCTAATTGAGCGCTATGTAATGTGTACAGGAGAAGGCAGAGGGGGTTAAAAACCCTTTCCGCCTTCTCCTCAGGGGTCCTCGATGAGAACCAGTGCAGGAGTGCATCTGCACCCGATGTGTCTGACGAGCGGGTGCAGATGCACTGCAGTGGCGGGCCTGTTCCGGTATCATGAGCTTCCTCTATAGCGCCGATGTCGGAACAGGTCCGACATTGAAGTGGAGATGGTTAAGTCTGTGACTTGAGGTTAGTGGAATTGCTGAGTGCATCGTTCCCGATTTTATATCAAGTCCTAGTTCTCTTCTAGCTGATACATTGTAGCTATATTCTTTTTTTTCCCCTAGAGGTTGAATACATTGTATCGAGGTATAATATATCGGAGGGTTATATTGTTACATTTAAGAGCCCATCTAGTCTACTTGTGCGTCTCACTGACCCGGGACGACCGCAGCAGCGCTGATGTCCCCGCTAGTTGTTGGCGCTCCTGCAGAGTGTTTAGGCGGGGAGATTCTCGCTGAACGGGGAACGTTTACGTGCAGCAAGAAGTCGGCAATCCAGAGATGATTTTTATGTTGGTTGAAAGGGAGCGACAAACGAAGAGTGAAGGAATAGTAAACAATGACTTGCATTTTCACATAACAATCACAGAGAACGGCCAGATACTAAGGCCCCCTGTCCACAGGCATTGCAGTATCTCACGGCGGATCTCTGCCGCGGGAGCCGCCGCCCGGGAGCAGGAGCTGGCACACAGTTCTCCGCAGGTTAGCCTATCTGACAGGCCGACCGCGGAGAATCGGGGCAATTCACAGCATGCTGCAAATTATTCGCAATGATTCTCCACTCATGGACGGGGGCCGGCGCTTTTCATAGCAATTCTATGGAAACCTTCAGCCTGCATGATTCGCCGGCGATTTACCACCAGCGAATTCACGGTCGTCGACAGGGGGCTTTATGGATACAAGAGGGCGGATACCTTTGCACAGGTGATTAAGGACAGGGTTACCCAATTAGGGTGTGTGATAAATTGCATCTGTGGAATGTTGTGTCTTGGCCAATCAGAGGAGGAGCAGGAGGGTTACAGATAAGTGCTGTATAAAGCAGACATATGTCAGTGTGCTATTTCTTAAGGCCCATTCACATTGGACAAGTGTCTGGCAAACGATACCCAACACTGGTCCCTGTATCCCCGCACAGCTGGCGCGCACACAGAGCGGCCAGCAGGAGGCAGCGCAGGAGATTTCTCTCCTCTCGCTCCCCCGCCCCTCTCCATTCACATAACTCAGGTGCCGTTCGCTATGGAACAGCGGCTGTTTAAACTGCACGATGAGCGACTATCATTATCGCTCATCTTCTAGCAGCCCAAAAAAAACTGGCAACAACTTTCTGTCAATTACTAAAGATAATTACCTCACCCAACGTGTACAGGACTCTACTAGAGGGACGGCCATATTGGACCTAATATTAACCCCTTAGTGATGAAGCCTGTTTACGCCTTAGTGACGGAGCCAAATTGTGGAAATCTGACGTGTCTCTTTAACATAGAATAACTCCGTAAAGGTTTTGCATATCCCAGTGATTCTGACCTTGTTTTCACATCACATGTTGGCGGTGGTAAAAATAGACCAATAGAGTTTGTGAATATTTATTAAAATTGACAAAATAATTTTTTTTTTCACATTTTCAACTGTAATATCTCAAATATGTGCAAACATACTGTACAAGTTTTTGCTAAGATGTATATTTCCATCTGTTTACTTTATTCTGGATGAACACTTGAAAAACTTTGCCCTTTTTTTTAACCATTTAGAAGACGTACAAATTTAACATTACTTTCAGCATTTTGAGGAACACTTTGTTTTCCTACCAACCCAAGATTGCAAAGGCTCATGAGTGTCAGAATGATGGATGACCCCACTTTAAAAACTAGACCCCGTAATGTATCCACTGAGGGGGTCAGGAGTATTTTGACCCTACGTTTTTTTTCAGGAAGGAATGCAATTTAGAGGGGGGAAAAATAAAATTTGATATTTTTGCAAATGTCATTTTAAAGACAAATGAGAATTTACACCCCAAAATGGATCCCCCTGTTTATCCCGTGTTCAGGGACATACCCATTGTGGCCCTAATCTCATGTCTGTATGCACAACGGGGCCCAAACTGAAAGGAGCAGCCGGTGGATTTCAGATCAGACATTTTGCTTGAAGGTGGTTTAGGCCCATTGCCCACTTGTAGAGCCCTTGAGCGCCCAAAACGATCGAAAACCCCCACAAAAGACCCCATTTTAAAAACTAGACCCCTTAATGAATTCATCTAGGGGTATATTTTGATCTTACAATATTTCAATAAATCTGAGCAAAGCAGAAGGGAAAAATTACGGTTTTCATTTTTTTGGCAATCGTGTCATTTTAAAAATCTGTTGCGTTTTTTTTTTGTACAGCACACATGAGTATGAAGACCTTCACCCCAAAATGGATCCCCCTGTTTGTCCCGTGTTCAGAAATATACCCATTGTGGCCCTAATCTTATGTCTGGCTGCACAACGGGGCCCAAACTGAAAGGAGCATTGACGTATAACTGTTTTTCGTGATCGCCATTATCCATTGGATAACGGCGATCACGTGACCTGAGACCGCTCACCGCGGCGCTCGGTCACTGCTCCAGGCTCTCGGCTACCTTTAGTAGCCAGGAGAAAGGAGATTTTACATTTCTCGGACACTCCCCAGCTTCTGTGCTTGCGTCCGCCACTTTGACGACGTGCATGCGCTGAAGTCAACAGATAAAGATCCTGTCCGGGGACATCACTGGAGGCCTTAGGCCTCCTGCACAGGGGACAGGTCGGACCTGGTGCACCCAGAATACCTGTCCGGCGGCTTCTGCACACACTACTGCACACGACGGAGTGCCGGCCAGCACATCCACAGTCACGTGTAACACGTATCCCACAATACTTCAATGGAAGCCGGCCATGCGTAACCCGCACAAAATCGCAGCATGCTGCGGTTTATTCTCCGCGAGCAGAAAATCGTAATCTATTTCCACTCGTGGAGATGAAGTGGCACTTTGCCATTTAATACTATGGGCTGTATTTGCTACAGAGTCTGAAGGCGGACGCCCGCCGCCGACTCCGCCATGCAAATACGCACGTGTGCAGGAGGCCTTAGGCAAGTAATTTCGCCTCCCCTCATGGATTGGATCTGTGACAGGAGGTGAAATTTTAACTTCTTTTTACTTCTACGTGATCGCCGTTGTCTATTGGATAGCAGCGTTCACGTGACTGATTTCAAATGCCCCGCGCCGATCTCCTCTTCTGCGCATGTGCTGCCAAACCTCCTTTGATGCGCATGCGCACTAGACGGTGGAGGGTCCGTTCCGGACCAGATCATCACGGGACATCATGGAGGAGGGAGGTGATTAGTTTCAGCGCCCCTCATGGATGCGAATCGTGAGGGGAGCTGAAACTCCAGCTTCTATCTTTTTATGTACTTTAATGCGATCGTCGCTATCCATTGGACAGTGCCGATCGCATGGGTAAAGGGAGGGGGCTCCCCGCAGCCCTCCATGACAGCTCCATGTTGTTGGTTACCTCCGGGAACCGACAGCATGGAGCGGTCACGTCCTCGGCCCACGTGGCTTTAATCCAAAAAGGATGCATTTTATTTTTTCCTCTAGGATTAAAGCCCACTTTTTAAAACGTAAAAACACTATGGAGCTGTCACTAAGGGGTTAACCAACAGACCTGACAGAATAACAGGGGTGCAAGTTGGGAGGCACCTGGGAAATGGTGACCATAATATGATTTTCAACTGGTCTTTCAGTAGGGAGTTTTATCGGGGAGTTACGAAAATGCTAAACTTTAGTAGGGCTAAGTTTTATAAATAAATGGGGATACCCGCTGCTTCCTATTCAGAGGAAGATCTACTGTAGACGGCCGGAGACCTCAGTATTACACAAGGCCAACAATGGTGCAGTGTTGTCTAATACACAGTACCTCAGTCATCACCTCCACTATTCCTACCCCTTCCACTTCTGCTGGCTTGCTGTGGATACGGGGGTCGCCTCTCAGGTGGTGCAGGAGGGCCAATCAGGGAGCAGCACTATAGGAAGCTTTCAGGACATTTAAATTCCGCTGTCAGAAAAGGTAAGGTTCTGCAAAAAAAAAAACTTTTCTGCTCATCTGATGCACACTTTGCAAGAGGTTTTTCTTTAACGGTTGTACGGTTACTGGACAACACCATTCAATAGGACTCCCTGAGGTAAAAAATACTTACCACCTATGGACACTGGGATCCAGCGCTGCAGCCCACTGCAGTCACAGGGTTTGTTGTGACAGGTGATTTCACAATGAGTCTGCAGCGTCACGTTCTTGAACTCTAGGCATCAAGTCGCTGACTATGTGAGCGTCGGTGCCTAGAGAAGGGGGCGGTGATGCTGCAGTGGTCAGCTGACTTCCTGTGACCTTATCTGTCACCAGTCTCCAGAACCGCAGTAGGTTGCAGCACTAGATCCCAGCGTCTGGAGAGGAGGTAAGTACCCCTTTAATCTACCTATATAAGGGTGAAAGCCCTCACTAACTGAAGACCACAAATTCTCTAACTTCCCGATGTCGTACAAATATGAAATTTGGCAGGAGCATTCTTTAGGTCCTAAATTGGAAAAGTAAACGGGTCACAACTCTATTATTCAATGCTAATTGCAAAAGTAAATGCACCCCTATGTAATGTAACTTCTCGGTGTTGTACAAGCGTGAAATTTGGCGCAAGCATTCTTTAGGTCCTAAATGAGGAGAGTGGGAGGGGTGACACATTCTGCAGAGGGACATCCGTACATGCAGCCTGAGGAGAATCTAACGCTTCTCTCTGTATACATATTTTATTCTTCTGGTCCTCCTAAAGCAACCATGACATCATAATTTCCGTGCAAACAACACGTAAACACCTGTATCAAATTAACTTGCGCAAGGCCAGGTATATCAGCTAGTTAGTCATAAAGAATGACCTTTTGCACAGTGCGCATCAGATAAGCAAAGAATTTCGTTTTGCGGAGCCATATCTAAGCTGATTAGAAATGGTTACAAAAGGCTACAATTTCTAATTGAGGAAGGCCCTTAAAACTCCTACGTAGCATGTAACCTGAGATTAACAGGAACCCACAGTCTGTCGGGTACTACTGAGATTCCCATGGCACTGTGTCTGAATCTGCCTTCTTCTGTATGTGGGACCTTTTTATGCCAAATGGAATAAAACTATTTTTCTGTGCATCTCATTTCAAGAGTCTGTGGTGCGTCTGTTCCATGTCTTGGGTTCCTGAAGGATTGGAGACTCGGAGGCAGTGAGGGCCTATTCTCACACACTACTTCATGCTAGGGTTTGCTGGGACCTACGCTTAAAGATATACTGTATATCAAACTCTCAAAGTCAGGAGATCCCCTTGTGGTGTAGAAAACTGTACTGACTGCCACCTTGGCTTTCTTAGTAATTTCTCTGTAGTTCAGACTTGCACTTCAAAGAGTTAAGTTTGTATGTCTTCTTTGGTTAACTGCCTTTTTCTTGCCATTGTGATAGCTATGTGCTCTGTACTGGGGAGCAAAACTGTCCACGTCCTGCCTTAGAGGGTGTTGTGATGGAATCTGTTCCAACAATGCTTATATAGAATTGGAGGGTCTGAAAGTAAGCGACAGACCCCTGCTGGAATAGTTTGCATCCAATCTTAAACCATAATTTGCTTCCTTGCTGCAGAGCAGTTGTCCTTGATGTGTTCCCTGAAAAAGCCCTTTGGTAAAAATCATAAATTCAGATTGTTGTGTTTTCAGGTTAAAATGTCGTAACCTCTTGATGGTTTTTAACTTTCTTTTAAACCTTTTCATCCTATTTGTTGGACTGTTAATGTCAAAAATAACAGAAAAAATGGAGGTGTTCTAAAACTAATGACCAGTAATAAATATCTGCTGTCTCAGCATTAGGCTTTATTCAATGTGTATATACGTATGTAGCCACATTTTCATGCCGGCCCGATACACGCGACTATCTGAGGCATTGGTTTTTAGTGCATTTGTTCACATGGGCAAATTTACAGCGCGTAAAAAAATCGAACATACGCGACCGAAATCCGCGCCTGCTATTATACGCTTGGTATATTATGTTCCAAAGATATATTGATGATTTTTTTTATTTTTTATTTTTTTTAATTTTCTGAATGTGCACTTTATATTTTTAGTACAGATTTTACGGTGAAGCTGTGGTCCGAGCCTGCGTTGAAAATAAAACGCACTTTGTTGATATCAGTGGAGAAGCCCAGGTAAGTGTTCCAGGCGCTCAGAATGGCTTGTGTGCTTGGAGTTAGCACATTATTCAAATTTCCGTGTAGCCTTTCAAGTAAATGGAGGTGAAGCGGCTGGCGATCATTCCGGCCCCCCACCTCCATTAACAGTAGACAGGAGTCACTCAAACATTAAGCGGCTCCCGTTTATAAGGCGTAACAGTTGCAGGTTTGTTGTGCTAAAAATCAAGCGACTCTGACAAATGAGCAATGTCTCGCTCCGTGCCCTGTCGGTAACCACCTGTACATGAGACAACTGTTATAGTTCTCTAATTATAATTCCGGTGATCACCCTGTGAAATGATACCGTCAGACGTTTACCAGTATTTAGATCGCAGCATCAAAAAGGTTCCGCAAACCACTTCACCGCACAGACCTCAATAACAAATGATACATTTTGCACTGACCTCTTCTTTAGTAATAACCATGACACCATCCAGTCATTGCGATGAGGCTGCATTCAGACAACCGTATAGCGGCCGGGTTTTCACACCCAGCTGATATACAGCGTCCCTCTCTGCAGGGGGAGGAGGCTGGAAGAGCCGGGAGCAGTGCTCTGAGCTCCCGCCCCCTCTCTGCCTCCTCTCCACCCCCCTGCACTATTTTCAATGAGGAGAGGCGGGATGGGGGTGGAGCTAATTCCCAAAACTTGGCCTCGCCCCGCCTCCTCTCATTGCAAATAGCGCATAGGGGTGGAGAGGAGGTAGAGAGGGGGCGGGAGCTCAGAGCACTGCTCCCGGCTCTTCCAGCCTCCTCCCCCTGCAAAGAGACACACCGTATATCGGCCGGCGTGAATACCCGGCCGATATACGGTCATCTGAATGCGCCCTGACAGTGAGGCGCGATTTAAATGAGAGCCGTGCCTGCAGTTGCAAGCCCTGGCCATTTTACAAAGGTCGGCGCAGAGATTTCCGCTCCGACCTTTGTGTATTTGCAGCGCTGACAGCATGCTCCCGCTCAGCTGATTGGCTGGTGTCTGTCGCTCGGGACCCCGACCAATCAACTATTGATGAGCTATCGTGCGGATCGGTCATCAGTAGTATTCTCCCTAAAAAACACCTTTTTAATTTTTTTTCCTTAAAGAAAAATTGCTTTGTCCCCATTTTTTGATACCCGTGGCGTCTTTATTTATTTTGTCTATTAGCCATATGGGGGCTTGTTCTTAGCTGGGTGAGCTGTAGTTTTTAATATTACAATTTTAGAAAATATGCATCCTTTTTATTTAACAAGAGAAAACTTTTTGGGAGCCGGGATACAAACAAACCGCAATTCTGGCCCCCTGTCCTTTTTGTTTCCAGCCTTTACCATGTGGAATAATGATTTTTTTTTTTCTTAATAGTTTGGACTTTTACATTTACGGCAATACCAAATGTGATCATTTTTTTTTTTTTTTATTTATTTATTTTTCTTATGGGAAAGGTTTTTTTTTTATTTTTGTAATATTTATTTTTACTGTTAAATTTGTTTTTTTTTAAACTGTAGTCCACACAGAGGACTTCAGCTTGTCAGAATGCCATGTAGGCCTCTCGTCCCGCTGACTGTTGTGCAGTCAGCCTCGACCGTGGCATCTATACAGTTAACTGCCATGATCAGTGCTAACTCTCATCACGGCTGTTAGTGGTCGCTGACAAACAGCTGACAGCTGCCAAGTATGGAGCAGACTCTACTCTTGAGCCCACTCTATACACCTTTCATTACAGCGTGATAGGAAGTTGTGAAGTGGTTAATTTGCATGCAAATAATTCCTGCCCACATTCCTGTAGTTTTGGCTCTTTTTTAGCACATACACCTGTTAACCCTTTTCAATCCAATTTTTGTTTCAGGGTTTCCTAGAGGTTTTTCTCCTTCTGCTATTACACATCAGCGCCATCTGCTGGCCGCAGCCAGTACTGCAGCATGGGACGCGCCAGAGAGGCTCCAACATCGGAGCTGTTGGCAATATATAGTAAGAATACCCTGCTGGATGCCATTAGAGGCTTCACTCAGAATGTCAGATGATGTCCGGCAGTGGATTGGAAAGGGTTAATGCACAGCAGGTATACACACTGCGATACGGTAAAGTGGCCGATAGACCATTGTGCGGGACACTTTCACAAGGCCAACTGACTACCAGAAGTGCAAAATGTCAAAACACTCATGGCCACAAGAGGGTAGAGGATGCACTTCACCGCGACGGTCGCTTTCTTCATGTGATATTGTGGTTATGTGCTGCAGTTGGACTTGCTGTTTAATCTTTACCCTGAACTCCGCAGTACCTGGAATCCATGCACCTGAAGTACAACGACCAGGCCGCGGACAATGGGGTGTATATCGTTGGCAGCTGCGGCTTTGACTCCATCCCTGCTGATCTAGGGATTTTGTTCACTAGGAACAGCATGCAAGGTGATCAGCGGGCATTTTACTAGTAATTACTTTACAAGTTCTGATTGTATTAAGATGACAAATAGAGATGAGCGGGTATACTCGCTAAAGCACTACTCGCTCGAGTAATGTGCTTTAGCCGAGTATCTCCCTGCTCGTCCCTGAAGATTCGGGGGCCGGCAGGGAGCTGCGGGGGAGAGCGGGGAGGAACGGAGGGGAGATCTTTCTCTCCCGCCCGCTCTCCCCTGCTCCCCGCCGCAACTCACCTGTCAGCTGCGGCGGCCTCCGAATCTTTAGGGACGAGCAGGGAGATACTCGGCTAAGGCACATTACTCGAGCGAGTAGTGCTTTAGTGAGTATACTCGCTCATCCCTAATGATAAATTATTTGCATTGTTGCAGTTCCCTTTTCTAAAAGGTTTATCAAGTGCAGAAAAGCTGCCAAGTCCTCTGATGGTTCCACCAGCCAGTTACATGATCTCATTACACAAATACATGTATAGAAAACCAGAAGAGAGAAAGCTTCGTCAGCGACCCGACCGCCTGAGAGTGCGATAGTATATGGGGAAGTGCATAAAAAGCACAACAGTAGAGAAAATATCATTATATGCGGTGGAGAAAAATCCAACCGCTTGTATGAATGATCCTGTGGAGACGGTACAGTGCAGGCGGGCAGCCGAGTCACAGGCGTCACGTGGCCTTTGATCTGACAGGGTTAAAATAAATGTAGAAATAGTTTTTATGACATTTATTGGGATGGAAGAGGGGGTTACTTCCTCCCAGAGATCTTCGCTAAGTTCTAGTAGATCCTCTTTCCACTTAGATTTCGGCCCAGTACAGTGTACTTACAATAGGCTCTCTCTAAGCTTTATATATAGAAGAGTCACAAGTTGAGCGGCTCTGCAGATCTAAGAAGATCTTCCAATCTGGAGGGAGAAAGCAAAGTGATGAATGAAGCGCATGCTGTAGAGGCAGAAACTGAGAAGGACTCTAATGTGCAAAGACACAAAAGAGGGATAAATGCTGAGTCCTTAAAGATTTGCTTCAGGTATTTCAGGCCCCTGTCAACTCAGAAATTTACCGCAGGGTGATTATATAAGTGGAGGGACTTGTGGTTTTACCATAATGGAGAGTGGGAACATTTATATATCTCTAACCTATTAAAGGCCATATAATCACAGAATGGTAGTGATGGAAGGGACCTCCAGGATCATCGGGTCCAACCCCCTGCTTAGTGCAGGATTCACTAAAACCTACGTCTGCCCAGCTCCTGTTGAATACTTCCATTGAAGGAGAACACCCCACCTCCCATGGCAACCTGTTGCACTCATTGATCCCCCTCACTGTCTAATATCTAATCTGTGTCTCCTCCCTTTCAGTTTCATCCCATTGCTTCTAGTCTTTCCTTGTGCAGATGAGAATAGGGCTGATCCCTCTGCACTGTGACAGCCCTTCAGATATTTGTAGAACGCTATTAAGTCTCCTCTCAGGCTTCTCTTCTGCAAGCTAAACATTCCCAGATCCTTTAACCGTTCCTCATAGGACATGATTTGCAGACCGCTCACCATCTTGGTAACTCTTCTCTGAACTTGCTCCAGTTTGTCTATGTCTTCTTTAAATTCGGGTGCCCAGAACCGGACACATTATTCCAGAGGAGGTCTGACTAAGGCTGCCTGCAGACGGCCGGGGTCGGATCCCGCTGCGAGTATTCTCGCAGCGGAACCCGACCCGCGCCCCTGCAGGGACAAGTGTGGCACTCACCTCTCCTGCGGCTCTGGCTCCTTGATGTGCCGGCCAACCGGTGCATGTGCAGAGTGGAGCCAGCGGCTGGGGCGTGACATTTCCGCCCGCAGGGGGCCTAAGGGTGAATGCACACGGGTGTATTGTCGTTGCTGATTTTCTGCAGTTGCACACTTCCATAGAAGAGAATTGCTTTCTGCAGGTCAATTCAGATGGTCGGATTTCTATCGCGGATTTTCACGCGTCAGAAATAAATGGCGATGCCACTGCGGATGTACTGTGATTTTGTAGGTGGCTACTTTCAAGGTGGCGATCACAAGTAGGCAGTAGGAGTGGAGGAGGCAGAGCATATCCTTTCACAGCCAGGAAGAAGACCTACTGCAGCCATGGTGGACATGGGGACGCTCGCTGCCATCATGCATGACTTTCCAGCTATTTGGGATACTTACTGCAGAATATCAAGACAAGCACAAGAATCCTGGTTGGATTTGTCAGCCCAGGTGTACGGGGAAGATTGGTCATCGGCCAAGGAAGCCAGAAAGTAGCTGTGTGAGTATTGGTGCGATATTTTTCTCAATTGCGTAACCTGAGATTTCTGCATTTTACAGAACATTTACAAATGTGCTTCTTTCCTTTTTTTTTTTTCTCTCAGTGGAAGAAATAAAGCGTCGCTGGAGGAGCGCCCGAGAGGAGTGCCCGGAAGGAGTACACCGCAGTAGAAAGCTGCAGTATCTGTGGCATCAGCAACTGCTATACATCGGCCCAATGACGGGAACACGGCCGTAGGTATGCTCTTGCAATATACTGCGTTTCTTACAGGGAAATACTATTAGTGACCGATCAGCTTAGGACCCTAACAGTGTTTGCTGTGCTATAGTTTATAGCTATAGTGAGTGTGGTATGGTTGAGCTGTGTATGTTTGGAATGGTTGAGATACACTTGTAATGAATGAGACTAGTTTATTTGCCCTGTGCTCTATTACAACCAAGCCATCTTTTGAGCATTAATGGTTGTATCTAAATGCGCGGCCATCGCACACTGTCCGTGCGCTATTCGTTCATCGTTAATTTCTAGCAAGCTAGAAATTAGGGATGAGCCTTTTCAGCGCCACACGTTAATTTTCTCAGCGGGCGGCACTGATTGCATTCCTTCAGCTGGTATTCCGCTGGGACTTTCCAGAGGGATACCAGCTGACAGCTCCAAGAACAAAAAAAGCTGTCAGCTCCCCTGCTGTTTCTCAGAGCTAGCAGCTCAGTGGGACACCGCTGGTAACTGCAAGAACAAAGCAGCTGTTTGCATATACAAAACAGCTATTTTCTTCGCAGCACTAACAGCGGTGTCCCGCTGCGCCTGCTTAACTTTAAGTAGCTAATCAGCTACTTAAAAGTTATGTAAAGATGATCGCTCAAAGCTGTAGTTTGAGAGTTATTTGAGCAATCATCTTTGAGTCTAAATGCACCGTAATGTGATTGTTTCCCAGCAAGAGAAACCAATTTTAGCTACACTAAAGATTTTTTTTCTCTTTCTACAGATCTAGTGACATTGTTGAAACCATAGCCACATAAGCGGAGGAAGGTAACCAATCAGAAACTGAGCCTTCTTTCCTTAACATGTTAATGGAGGCAGCATCTAGAAGCGAGAAGTACTCGGTGTCCTCCAGCGTCAGCAGGCAGCCAAAGATCCTTGCAAAGGCTCTGCCCAGCACGTGGCATCGCTGGCTGCCGGAAAGTTGCCAGCTTACAACGCAGAATTCGAATCTGTACATTTTCGAAATGGCCACACAGCCGAACTGCCCGACTGAGCTGGAGGCCTTAATTGATAGGTACCGATACCGCCAGATCCAAGGGGAACTGTCAAGCATCCAGCAGCTGCCGCTACCACCACCACCAACAACAACAACAGGACCGCATTTCCAGTCTCCAAGAACCTTCCACTTCAGCGGTCCTTATTTAGAGGCACTATATACAGCCTATGGAACTGTGGGTCAGCCATATCCTTCACCAGCGGCAACAGGCTGCACAGAGTTTCCCCCCACTAGTGGGCCGCCTTGAGCATGGGACTGAGCAGGACCAAGACAGAATACCGTTTGGCACGCAAAGGGATGAAGCAGTACGAAGGTATCAGAATTTGTAGTTGGGCTCAAAATGTTTCCACGGCCATTTTGAAAAATATATAACTTTTGTACATTTTCCAAAACGTTTTACAAGTTTACAATTAATAAAGGTCAATATTGTTTGGCTTTTTCTTGTCTTCGTCTTTACTTCTGCACTCCACGCAGCCAGGATCCACAATGGGTACACACTGTCCATACTGTTACAACACCGCATTCACGTGTCCTTGATGGAAGGCCAGAAGAAAACTGGAATACAGTGTTTTAACAATTGTGGATATTGACTGCAGGCATCGATTGTTGATTAATGCTTGTCAAAAGTATAATGATTGTGCACTTTGCAATTTTATACTCTGAGGGCGGCCCTGAAATAATTGCAATACAACTATGGCTGTACATTGTTGGGGTATACATGGATGCAGAGGCAGACTCTGGGTGACCTTAGCGTAAAAAATTGTGAATTAAAAAGTCACAAATTACAACAAAATACAGTTATGGCGTGATAAAAAAAGAGCCGCGTTTCCAAATACACGTTAAAAAAAAATGCAACACTATTTTGGCACCAATCAAATCAGTATATTTTCACTTTGTTGGGAGAGGAAAAAAAAAGGTAATGAGATATTGGTTTATAATATGGGCAAATTTAGTGAGTCACTACCTTAAAAAAAAAATTGGCAGCTGGGGGAAATAAAAATCAAAACACGGTTTAGAAAGTCAGGAGCCTCAGGCTTCATGGATAGAGGCCTGTGGTATCAGGAAGTAGTCTGCGAAGCGGTCTCTAACCTGGAGACCCAAGGATGTCTGCCTATTTGCTTGATTCTGATTCACGCCTGCAACTGGTAGGGTTGTGGGCAGTGGATCATCTGCAAGGGCCCAACCCGCATCATTGATCCAGAAAAAGGTTTGCAGAACCATGTCGGCTTTGACTAGAGAGCACGCGCTTTCGGGTTCCATCTAAATAGTGCCCTGGAAAACTCCCCATTTACTGGTGAGGATTCCGAAGGCACATTGGACAAAATGCCAAGTCCGCATGAGTCGGTTGTTAAAGACTCTTCGTTTGGTGTCCAAACCTCTGTGGGGAAATGGGCGCAGAACATGGGTTGACAGGCCAAAGGCCTCATCTGCAACGATTATGGACCTGAAAAACCAGTAGCTGTGGCTCTTTGGCAGGGCCAGCTGGTTGAAGAGAAGCCGCTGGCTCATTCTGGAAGTCCTGAAGGTGTGAGCATCCGCAGTACTTCCATAGGCCCCGATATCACCAGTATAAATCTGTAGTCCCCGTCGGTAACTGCCCACAGGACTACAGAACAATACTGCTTGTAGTTTAAAATATCGGGACCCTGAGTGCGGCGGCTTCTTTACACTGCTGTGCTCACCATCCAGGCCCCGTTGCAGTTTGGGAACTGCGACACTACTTAAAAACCAGCAGCTCTGTATAGACATTCTTGTATGGAAGGAGGAGACATGATGGACCGCCTCAGCCGCACCCAAATGAGATTGCAGGTCCTCCTGCCGATTCCAGTGATGGTGCTGTGTCCCAACAGGAACTCAAAATACAATGGTGCAAATGAGGTCCTGGTGGCAAGAAATCTGAAACGGGTATTGTGGCATTCAAACTGATCAAAGGGAAAAGCATCTTAGGGAAAAAATAGCAAGAAAAAGGCAGACAAACAGCGAAAACTATTTTAGGGAAAAGTGAATCTTGGAACACCCGGCTCCACGTACTACACATTCCGAAAGAACAAAAGGAAAAGCAAGGCACAGAAAAGAGGATCAAGGTACCAACAAAAAATGTACAACATTCTAGGGAAATGGGGTTAAATACGATAAAGGCTTATGCCCATGGACGGATTGCTGCCGCGCTTCACGCAGCGGAAATCCGTGGCATTATCCTGCAACTATTAGGTTGTATTGAACCTAATAGCTCAATGTTCACGCTGTGAAATTCTACCGCAGAATCCTGCAGCGTGAAAGAAAGCGCCACATGCTCTAACTGCCGCGGGAAAATGCACGTCCAGCTTCCATTGTAGTCAAAGGAAGCCGTCTGTCAAACAATACTAATGCTGTGAGCACAGCGGGCGTATCGCGTGATTACGCATCACCACCCAGATGGGACTTGCGCGGCGGATCCAGAGAGGTGAGTATGGGGTCTTTGGGGGGCACCGTGTCTGACTCCGCTGCAATATTTCGCTGGCAGAGTCCGACACATCCATGGGCATGAGGCCTAACACAGCATGGAAAACTACTAGAACCTACTGCAGGGTGACCAGCAGACGCTCCTCGAGTGAAGTACTTTCTCATATTAGTGTATGCGTAGGTCAGTCCAGGCCACAACTCCTCCAACAATTTTATCAAATGCTTCCACAGACCTGCAGGTAAATGGAAGATCTGCATATAGGGATCTGAAGTGCCCCTGAGACACTAACTGGTGAACCCAGAATCTCATCTCTTTCCTTGGGGGCTCTTCCCCCTGCAGTGCCATTTGCGCAGAATGGGTGAAAAATGTAACATGGATCAACCAGGCCCACAACGCCATGTCCTCAACGCCTGTTTCCATGACGAACATGCGCTGCTCTCACAAGCAGGAGGGACAAAGGCAATGAAGACAGGGCGTTTTCCTACTTTTTATATGGAGTTTTTCAAAGGGATGGGCAGTTTTCTAGGGGTTGGGTCATACTTTATGGGTGTTTTGTGTTTTTTTTTTTTTTGTTTTTTTTTACAGCCATGCTTGACATTTCTCGCTAACTCGCAAACCCTTTCTGTTTCCAATCGCAGTTCTCCCGCAGGTGAAAATCCGCAACACTCGTGTGCATTTACTCTAAGGAAGAGTAGAGGGGGAATAAGCTCACATGATCTAGACCAGTGTTTCTCAACTCCAGTCTTCAGGGACCCCAACAGGTCCTGTTTTCAGGATTTCCTCAGTATTGCACAGGTGATACAATTATTGTTGGTCTCTCAGACATTGCCACAGCTGCTCATACTAGAGGATATCTGGAAAACATGACCTGTTGAGGTTCCTGAGGACTGGAGTTGAGAAACACTGCTCTAGACTCTATACTTCTCTTAATACATCCCAGTATTGGATTTGCTTTTTTGCTTCAGCATCACATTGTTGACTCATGTTCAGTTTGTGATCTATGAGTATACCCAAATCTTTTTCACATGTAGTGATGCTTAGCCCAATTCCTCCCATGCTCTATGTGCTGTTCTTCATTTTTCTTGCCAAAATATAGGACCTTGTATTTCTCCTGGGCCCAGGTAATATTGATCCCTAAGATCAGGATACCATATTTGAGGGCAGAATGCATTGGTGGCTAGATCATGCAGTAAGGAACAAACTACTTTATAAATTGGAATTTTTTTTTTTTAATTCTCAGGAACCATGACTGCTGTAGAAAGTTATTTGTCCCTTAAGTCTGGACCAGAGGTGAGTTTATTTTATGTTTTGCCTACTATAAAAAACACACCACTATTATGGCGTTGCAGGTTAAAAAGTTTTTTAAAATATCTAGCGTGCAAATAAAACAAAACACATTTTACCCTGACAAAACCCAAACAGTGACATATTATGGTAATTATCTTGCATGGTGAAAGATGTGAACAAAATGAAAAAAAAACATGAATTGCTATATTTCATATACTTCTCAGAAAACTCAATAAAAAAATCCAAAAAGGGACTTGAACCCCAAAATGGGGCGCAGTTCATGCCACAGAAAACAAGACCTTCCACAACTCCGTTTAACAGGCTAATAAAGATGCTCCGGCTCTCAGTATGTAAACTCCTTAGTGATGAAGACTGTTTTGCACCTTAATGACCAACTAATTTTTCAGTTAGTTTTTTTTCATCATCACATTCCAGGAGCCGCAACCTTTTAATTTTCCTGACTACATACGAGGGTTTGTTTAGGGCGAGATGCGTTATAATTTCTAATGGCGTTATCTTGGGTACAAAGAATGTACTGATTAACTTTTTAAAATATTTTTTTGTTTAGGGTCATTAGGGGGGGGGGGGAATTGTCACTGTTTTTCTCTCTGGTTCAGCACAATTCTAGCGACATCAAGTTTACAAAGTGTTTGTTTTTTTTCCCTTTTTTTTATTTTCTTCTTAAAAATTTGCCTTTGTGTCGCGGCATTTCAGGAGCCGTTTCATTTTTATTTTTCCATTGCCTGAGCCATACGAAGGATGAACTTTAGTCTTCATTTATCTAACTTTTGGGAACATATAACATGTTGATTTGCTTTTATGATGATCCATTTTATTTTTCTAGAGGAAACATTAAAATCTGCAATTCCGGCACGTTTTTTGATTTTTAACGATGTTCCCCATGCAGTATACATGACATGTAAATTAGTTCTGCTGGCCGGTGCCATGACACAAATACCATTTATATAGGCTTTTTATCTTCCACAACTTTTTCACACTTTAAAAAAAACCCATACATATATATATTTTTTGTTTATTGCGGCATTGAAAGATCCGTAGCAGTTTTTCTTTTGTCAATTGCGTTTTTTTTCCTTTGTTTTTTCCAAGATGACTTGTACTTTTTTACTATTACTGTTTTGTTGACGACGTTTTGATCACTACCTATCCTGCTTTTTTAAGGTGAGAGGCTCAAAATTTAGCTATTTTTTTTTTCTCCCTAACGTCCTCTGTGCAGGTTAAATAATGCACTAACTTTTTCCAGAGCCGTATTTACAGCTCATGCTGCTCTGGGCACTTTTAGCGCTCGCAACCCCCTTTTTGGCAAGTCAGATTATATAGACGTTAGATACCTGTCCAGCAAATGTTTGTTGGCTCAACTATTATCACTCCTGACTCCCTCCTCGACTGAGAGAAACACGGTATATACGGTAACAGAACCAAGATTATTGTATAAATACGGTAACAGAAGCAAGCTTATTTAGTAGGCAAATCTGCACCCAAGCCTCCATTTGCACCTCGTCCATAGGGTTCAGTCTGTTCTACCAGAAACTGTTCGGATGGATGTTGCACCCTAGCTGTGTCCAGGCTTGCGTCTGAATGTTGCTTTTAGTATGCCAGATTGAATCCTTGGACAGAACACTGGTGGGTGCTCAAACGAGGTGCGGATGTAGCCTTGCACATACAAATTTAGGCGCGAACCCTTTGTTGTGGAATTGCCGTGGCAGATGTTCCACTGAGGACAATACCTTCCATATTGATGCACAGTTAGGGCTTCATCTCATTGGCATTGTGGTTTCTGGTTTTCTACTTTTATGGAAGCAGGAAAACGGAATCTACCGTCAAACATAACTGTCTTATGACTCAACAGACCCCGTGGGCTAGAATGGGTTTGTTTTTGGTTTCTGTCCTAATGTGTGACCTTTTACAAGATGAAATGGCGCCGCACTTCACGCGGTTTCTGCATTTAGCAATTCAGTTTCGCAAACTCTAGAAAATAAAAACCATTATTGGTCTTGTAACGCGGCTGCAGGTTTAACGTGCTTTTAGCACGCAAAAGTAATATTGTAGTAAAAAAACCTGCTAGCGCCGTAATACTGCCGATTCTGAGAATGTAGTCATCTTTTTACTGTACGATGAAAGTCCTAAAAGCAAAACCCAGAAAACAACAGTGGAGTTTTTTAGGGTCCTTACACGGTTACGTTATATGAACCTCAAAGTTGCTCTAGATAGAACATTCCCCCCGCAGGAAAAATCTGCAGTATATCCACGGGGAAAGTTGGATAAGGGCGTTGGTCACATAATTTGGATGTGCCCTGGATTTAGCAGCAAATTTGTACCGAGATCTGTACCAAATGGTGCACCCCCCCCCCCCCCACCCCTCAACCCCAGGAATGTCACCTCTTCAGTTGAAGGAGTGAAAGCCAAGCTGCGTCTGAACTACTTTAAGCACCTTCGGGAAACCTGGAGGTTGCAAACTAAGCTTTCCTAGAGCCCTAGCGTAATTATCCTATAGCACTACAGTAACTCTTTTCCCTCACAACACGGATTTTTGTTCTTTAGGGTTTTGGTCTTCATGAAGGGACCTGGCAGTCGGCTATTCAGGTATTTGGAGATCATGGAAATCTGAAGAACCTTAGGAAGAAAATGGCCCTCAAGCCACTGCCAGTTGTTGGTAAAAAGTTAAACAGACGGTAAGATTTACTAACTTGGGCTGTATTTACACAGCTGAGCATTGTGCCCGAGTTCTCTGTGATTGCAAGGCCTCATGCCCACGGCCATGTCTGACTCCGCCAGCAAAATATAGCAGCAGAGTCCGACACGGCGCCCCCTAAAGACACCATACTCTTCTCTCCGGATCCACCGCACGAGTCCTGTCTGATGAGCCGGCGCGCATGCGCAGTACAGTGGGCTATGACGTGTAATCAGGCGATACTTCCACTGTGCTCATAGCGAAAGTATCGCGTGATGGACGGCTTACATTGACTACAATGAAAGCCAGCCACGTGTTTTCCCGCGGCAATTAGAGTATGCCGCACTTTCTTTCACGCTGCTGAATTCCGAGTTGGAATTCCGCAGCGTGAACACTGAGCTATTAGGTTCAATATAACCTAATAGCTGCGGGTCTCCGCCACGTGAAATGCGTCAGAATCCGTCTTTGGGCATTAGTCCTTAAGATGCACAGAACCAACATGTTGTTTAACCCATTATTTCTCCTGGGTAACGTGCATGAGAGATCTTTGCTCACATCAAAAGGGCAAGATAAAACATTGGGGTATGTTGTGTGTTTGTGTGAGGATAGGGCTTCCGCACGTTGCACCACACAAGGGCGATGTGAGAATCTCGGGCGCAGCTCGTTCTTGGATGTGCTAATATGGCCTGATCTAAAGTTCTGGCTCTTTTTTGGCTTCTACATAAGTGAAGTTCTGCATATATTAATACTAGAGATGAGCGAGTATACTAGCTAAATGCAATTGCTCGAGCGAGCATTGCCTTTAGCGAGTATCTCCCCGCTCGAGACAGAAGGTTCGGGTGCCGGCGCGGGGGAGCGGTGAGTAGCGGCTGTCAGCAGGAGGGAGCGGGGGGGAGAGAGGAAGAGAGAGATCTCCACTCCATTCCGCCCCGCTCTCCCCCACAGCTCCGTGCCCGCTGCCGGCACCCGAACCTTCCGTCTCGAGCGGGGAGATACTCGCTAAAGGCAATGCTCGCTCGAGCAATTGCCTTTAGCGAGTATACTCGCTCATCTATAATTAATACCGCAAATTATTTTTCGGAGCTAACTTATATTTACACCCATTCTTCTACTGATTGAGACCCCCACAGTCTTTCCAACCACGAGATCCCGATTTATAAAAAGAGAAAATGGTTGTCCAGTTTGAGCTCCACGTGCCCCGACTACTGAATGGAAAAGGGATTGTGTAAAGTAGAGCTTCCCTTTATTTGTCAATGTCTGTCTGTTGGAGCGTCACGCACAAACTGTATGACCGATTGACATGAGGCTTTGCACACAGTATAACCTCGACCCGGAGAAGCTTATAGGCTAAAATTAAAATCTGAAATTTTGTTGTCTTGGCAACTTTATTTGCGTTTTTTTTACATTTAATTGAATTTTAATACAGCAACCTCCAAATTCGCTTTCACCAATGGATTCTACGTACTCGGTTATTTCTAACAAGTAATTTCCACTAGAAGAGTCACACTTAGCGTTGAAAATTTTTGTTTTAGGACTGCTTTTTACCCCCAGTCTAACCCTGGTCTAGTCCAACACTAAACTATTCTTCAATAAAATGAACTCCTAGCTAAATATTGCATGCCTAACACAGGAGGAAGTGCAGAGTCGCTTAAAGAGGATCAAAATTGATAAATCGCCGGGCCCAAATGGAATACACCCAAGGGTTCTAAGGGAACTAAGTCATGTGATAGCTAGACCGCTATTTCTAAAATATTTATGGACACATCGGAGACCTGGGTTGTACCACTGGATTGGCGCATTACCAATGGGATTCCAATATATAAGAAGGGGTCTAAAAGAGAGCCTGGTAACTACAGGCCAGTAAGTCTCACTTCAATAATAGGAAAAGTATTCAAAGGGTTTCTGAGAGATGCCATCCTGGAATATCTCAAGGAAAACAATGGTATAACTCCTCATCAGCATGGGTTCATGAAGGGTCGATCATGTCAGACCAAACATGCTGAACTCCATGGATATTGTCTTCATTCGGCCTAACAAACTATGTAACTGGTTGAGGCCACCAATCATTTGTCCATTTTGTCCTACCTAATTCTGCCTTGGATGTCCGTGTGGATAATGATCCATCCCCAGACTGGAATACATGGAGGAAATTCATGAGCCCCGGCCCTCATTTATCAAAACGGTCTAACAGTAAATAACAGTTTTTGGTGCCCATAGCAACCAATCACAGAGCAGCTTTCATTTTACATCAGCAGAATAACCAATGAAAGCTGAGGTATGATTGGTTGCTATTGGCAACAAAAATGCCAAGAATTACTCAAATCAGACCAAAACTGGGGATTTGTATAAGACACAAACAAACAGATTTTGTGTTTTAGATATAAGATGCCGAGCAGTGAAGGAGAACAGCCGCACTTCAAATAGCAGCCGCTCGAGTAGCCGCAGCGCCGGAGCAAACTAACGCCCGACTCTATAATGGATGCACTCGACAAGCCGCCGGAACAAACTAATCTTACTTAAACTGCCCCGTTTTGTATTGTCGTGTTCTGTACCCGGCTAGCTGAATATTAATGACAAGAAATTCTACAGTCTCTTCTTTTTCTTTTTTCGCATAATCCATTTATGTAGAACAATAATCTATTCATTCCATCTGCAATCGTCCCGCTGGCGCTGTTCACAGATGGGGTTTGGCACGGTTGGCGTTCCATAAGGTTCTGTAGAACTGTCCACACAGTAAATGGCATACAAAGTATTAGATCAGCAGATTCCTGCAAAGATAGAAACTCTTCATCAGTTTGGCGCTTACAAAACCGGGTGCCGAGTCTTCATGCTGCTGAGACAGAACAACTTTGTAGTTAGTGCACTGGCGCAATATTTTTTGTATTGACATTTACCCATTAATTACCACTCTAAGGCCTCATGCCCACGGCCGGGTCGGATTCAGACTGCGAAATATCGCAGCAGAATTAGACCCGGCGCCCCCCAGAGACCCTATACTCACCCCAGAGACCCTATACTCACCTTTTACTCTCCCTATACTCACCCCAGAGACCCTATACTCACCCCAGAGACCCTATACTCACCTTTTACTCTCCCTATACTCACCCCAGAGACCCTATACTCACCTTTTACTCACCCCAGAGACCCTATACTCACCTTTTACTCACCCTATACGTACCCCAGAGACCCTATACTCACCTTTTACTCTCCTTATACTCACCCCAGAGACCCTATGCTCACGAGCGTGACGCGCTGGGATGTGACACAAATTCTCACGTAATAGATGGCGTCATTGACTGCAAGCGATTTTCCCTGCGAGCGGAAAATCACTGTTGATTTCGGCTTCTGGCCGGGGGAGAATCGTTTACCATAGCATGTCTGTGGAAAGTTATTGCTGCGGAATTTGAGGCGGGCATCTGGTCGTGAATTTCGCAGCAATAATCCGTTCCTGGGCATTAGCCCTAAGTATTACCTACAAATGTGTCTTTTTATTTGTTTTCCCTTTTGCAGGAACACAGTATTTTATAGTGATAAAGTACAGAAGTACGCCTTTCCTTTCGGGTCGGATGCTGCTGTCGTTAAGAGGACCCAACGTTACCTCTATGAGGATCTGCAGGAGACTCCTGTGAGTTTACAGGCTGCAGGTTGTTTGTCTGTCTTCATACAAATGTATCCATCCAGTTAATGTTCTAAACATGTATCAGTTAGTGAGGCGAATGCATCACTAGTATCATTTTCAACCTCTTCAAGGTCTAATGCACACGGCCGGATTTCCGCTGCGTAAAACGCGGGGGAAATCCACGGCCTTGCACTGCAGCTATTAGGTTCTATTGAACCGAATAGCTGAATGTACACGCTGCGGAATTCTGCAACATGAAATTACCCACGGCATGTCCTATTTGCTGCGGGTATACGTGCGGACGGCTTCCGTTGTAGTCAGTTAAAGCCGCCCGTCACACTATATTTCCGCTGTAGCACAGCGGAAGTATAGCGTGAATGTGCACTCCGCCCACCGCTGGCCGCGTCATATGACACTGCCGGCGCGTCATGCGCTGTACTGCGCAGGAGCGTCATGCGGGACTTCGCGCAGTGAATCTGGAGGTGAGTATGGGGTCTTTGGGGGGGCGCCGTGACGGACTCCGCTGCAGTATTCCCCTTGCGGAGTCCGTCACAGCCGTGTGCATAAGGCTTAAAGGGGGATTCTGCACACCACCTAAGGAAAAACGATTCCTTACCGTACCCATGTCCTCTCACTAGCAAAACCAGAAACCTATGGCACACTGATGAGGGTGAATCGCCCGAAACAGCTGTCTGCACATGCTATGTTTTCCCTCTGAAGAAAATTCTGACTTTGACTCATAACTCTCAGTCATTGCTACAAGGCCTGTTAAAAGGTCTGACATTGACTTTCAGGAGTGCTGCCTTCCAGTAGATGGCGCTGTAGAGACATTGTTCCATCTTCCATTTGCATATTTCCCAGAGGAGCATGGACAACCTCCTACATCTCCTTACACCTAGCTGCTCTTACTAAGGAGGAAACGATACCCATCCTGACCACAATATTTTTACACATGACTGACAGTTCCTATGCCTCTTTCTCTGCAGCTGCTCCCTCCTCCCCTGTTAATTGTATATATAGTACTAATCAGTTTATTTGTACGTATGATTTGTATAAGTTTGCAGTAATTAACCTCTGATGTCTGTTTTTCTACAAGGTGCAATATGCTGCGTATGGAATAGTGGGCGGTATCAAAACTATTTTCAAGTTTATGATTGCAGGACTCTTTTTTCTGCTCTTAACCAAATGCAGATGGGGTCGGAAACTTCTAATAAAAGTGAGTATGGATCTTCTTTTTTTAGAATGTCCCCTGTAAATTGTCTGTTAATGTTAAAGGGGTTTGTCATAAAGAAAAAAAAATTCTATACTGCATTTTTTCCATCAGTCTCTTTACCACATCTTCTCCAGTGCTCCGTGTCACCTCACCGCACGCTGAGCGGCTTGTTATGAAGGCTGCATTCCTCGCATTCTTGTTCAGGCCGGGTCAGTGAAGGTCACGTCCCTTTGCTGTAGCATTCACTGGCTGGGAAGGAATGCTGATCTCGTATGAGCAGTCTCTGCAGTAGATCGGCACTCCCCCTGCTGGCCTGTGAGCTGTGGCGTTTAACGTACATTGGCTGGCAGGAAGAAGACTACCAGTGATTGTATGTAACCTCACAGGAAGCAGAGGAATCGGCTAGCAGGAGGTGAGGTGACCCCCCCCCCCCAACAAACAAACAATGGACAGGGTGGTACTAACACTCCTTAAGGACTGTGTTACTAGCCTGTTAGTTTTCATGGCGTGAGAAGGAATTAAGTACATGTTTAATGAGCACAGTGTCCACACACAGTGCGTCGCAGCGCGCCCGTAACCTTCTTGCCCCGGTGATGTGCGCTATCTTGTATGATAAGCTTACTGCTGTATTATGGCGCCACACAGGGAGAATGGAAGAAAAATTGGGCACAGCACAGGATCCAAATAAAAATGAAGGTTTATTCAGTCAAACCCTTAAACGCATGGAAGAATTTCTGATGTGTCTCGAGCAACAAGTGTTCTTTTTTTAGAAGATTCGTTGTTTGAAACGCAGCAGCTGTTCCTGCATGTCATTTTACATGTCTGACAAAGGGCTAATCCCCATGGACTGATTTCTGCGGCGGAAATCCGCAGCGTTATCCCGCAGCTATTTGGTTCTATTGAACCTAATAGCTCAATGTTGACCCTGCGGAATTCTACAGCGGAATTACGCAGCGTGAAAGAAACCGTGGCATGCTTTAATTGCCACTGGAAAAAGCGCAGCTGGCTTCCATTGTAGTCAATGGAAGTCATCTGTCACAAGATACTCCCGCTGTGAGCACAGCGGAAGTATCGCGTGATTACGCGTCACTACCAGCTGCATTATTGCTCACTGCCAGTGCATCATGCGCTGTACTGCGAATGTGCACTGGCTTGCCAGACAGGACAGCACAGTGGATCCGGAGAGTAAAGCATGGGTTCTTTGGGGGGGCGCCGTGACGGACTTTGCTGCAGTATTCCGCTGGCAGAGTCCGACATGGCCGTGGGCATGAGGCCTCAAAGTCCAGTTTTCCTTTGGGATGCTGGGCAATGCCTCCCACCATCCTTCACACAGTTGGAAATGCAGGTGAATGTGTCCTAAAGCAGCTGCAGGGAATCCATGTACCCGAAGTACACTGAGCGGAGTCCCAACTTCAAACCTAGCTTTTACTTCTGTGATTGGATCGAGCGCCAGCCAATCACAGCTGGCGCTCGATGAGTCAATCACAGCCATTCAGTGTTGTCATTCACTGAATGGCTGTGAATGATCGAGCACCGGCTCTGATCGACTGGAGCTCGATCCAATCATAGCGCTAGCTTTGCTGGAGGCGGGGAATTCAAAGCCCCATCACTAGAAAGAAGAGGATTACTCAGCTCAGAGGAAACAGCAGCCTGTCGCAGCACCGGGCGCCATCGCAAGGGACTTGGACACCGCCGGCCAAGTGAGTATTGATGTTGTGTTTTTTTTTTGTTGCTAGGGCTTATTTTTTAGGGGATGGTTTATATTTCAAGTCCCCCCTAAAACATGAGTAGGTCTTAATTTTGGGGTAACGTGTTATCTTGTCTGGTTCTAAAAGTTTGCGAATGAAACTTGTGCAAAACTCTTAATTGTGTAGCTGGCACTTTCACTATGTCTATCTTAAGGCACATTTAGACACAATGATTATCGCTCAAAATTCGCTCAAAAGCCATCTTATGACAATAATCGTGCACTATCCGCTCGTTGCTAACTTTTAGCAAGCTAAAAATCAGCTATAAGCCTCATCAGTGCCGCACACTGATTTCTCAGCAGGATGCAGCTGATTCTATTGTTTCAGCTGGTATCCCAGTTGGAGCTCTCAGCTGGATACCAGCTGATAGCTCAGAGAACACAGCGGCTGTATGTAGAATACAACGCTCCCGCTGTCTTCTGCATGCCCCGCTCAGACCCGTAAAAGGATTATCGTTGGACCATTGTTAGGCTTGTTTACTTTGTCTCTTTTTGTTTTGTTCTCCTTGTACTTTGAGGTTTATGCTGATTATTTAGCTTTTAGTACAGACTCTGATTTCTCATGCTCTTTGATTTCTATCTTTCTGAACAGCACCCCAAATTCTTTTCTTTTGGGTTTTTCTCCAAAGAAGGACCAACACAGAGGCAGGTAAACACCCATCCATTTTTATCCTGTAAGAAAATGCATTACAAATTCATAATGTTTGCCGGCTGTTAATGTGATGCGGCTGTTAATGTGATGCGGCTGTTAATGTGATCCGGCTGTTAATGTGATCCGGCTGTAGACGACCCGGGGAACGACGACCAGCAGTTTAATGACCAATTGATGAGGCTGCAGCTAGGAGTTGACCATCTTTAG
This sequence comes from Eleutherodactylus coqui, assembly GCF_035609145.1. Taxonomy (NCBI): domain Eukaryota; kingdom Metazoa; phylum Chordata; class Amphibia; order Anura; family Eleutherodactylidae; genus Eleutherodactylus; species Eleutherodactylus coqui. The sequence goes on along the minus strand of NC_089839.1, from coordinate 24,355,795 downwards.
TGACTTTTGCTTCGGACCTTTCCTTACTCTTGTAGATCTTAGACTTTATGGTTAATATCCCACTTTGTGGTAATAAGGCTGTAAAGTATCTGAGAAGGAGTTGAAGATTTTAGGATGTTCTTCAGTATCTCAGTAGGCTTACAGCTTCCTCCCAGTGACATTTGCTGTTTTTTGGACAAGTCATTTGCCTCCTGTATTTGCGGGGCTATTATCAAATATCAGTTTACCGCTCCTTTACTTGGATGTGGTGCGCCAAAGCTGCCCATTCGCAGGCAACACAGAACCCCACAATCTAGCCTCCTTTGCCCACGTTTTTACGTCCATGCTGCCAATTAAGGCACTATTTGAAAACCTTGTCCACAGTTTTGTGGTTATGCACTTTGGCCTTGTGGCCACATGTGATGTGACGAGCGATGAATATTAATGACTTAATGTTGTATTGACAGATGGCTGAAACTTCATTTTCAATGACCTTCTTTGGGGAGGGTTACAGTCAGGGCCTCGACACACAGCAGGGAAAACCTAATGTCAAGATCTGCACACAAGTTTCAGGACCAGGTAAGGGTTTCTTTTGTAACAGGCCTCTTCCGTACGGGTGATTTCCTCACATTGCGAGAAATCGCATGTTTGTAGAGCCCATGCTTTCCTATGGGTTCTTCCACACATGTGATGATTTGTAGCGTGCGAAATAGCGAGGTTACAAAATCGCAGTGTGCTCTATACTGACTCAATTTGCAATTCTTTGTAGCCCATGTTTCCCTATGGAGCCTGCAATTTTCTAGCATCGCATAGCAGCCACTAGCGACACGCATGCTATGCTATGCGAGAAAGCTTTGCCTGCTATGGGGAGCTATGTAGGAAAAAAAAAAAAAAGGGGGCAAAGATCATTCACTTCACACCTGCCTGATAGTTAATTCTCTCAGGCTATAAAATCGCACCAGAAAATCGGGACCACATGTGATGGGATGCTAGAATTTTTGCGAGAAAATCTTAAGCGCATGACAACGACAGCGATGCGATTTTCTGTCGCCCATGCGGAAGAGGCTTAAACCTAAGTTCTAATTAACCCTTTCCAGTATCACAGTCGCAGGGGGGTCAGTGGTATAAATAGTGCCTTCACAGACTGAACGCTTTATAACTAAAACGTAACTTTTATCTAAAATAATAATAAGGAAAGCCTCATAAGGAAACATGTAAATGCATAAAAAATATTCTGATATGCACCGTGTTATATCTAGTCCAATATCCTCCAATTATAATTGGAATTGGAATCAGGGTATACCATCAATCAGGAGTCATCTAGGGCAAGAAATGGAAGGCCCAGATGACTCCTCTGTCAGCAAGAGCTATTTTATCAGAACAATAGTGCTGATGGGTTCATCTCGCTCCAGAGTACCGCGGTGCAGATATCAGTCCATAAGTCAACTGAATAAATACGTAGTCCTTGATTGTATCTGGTTTCCTATCGTAGGACTTTATGACTCATCTTGATGTATACCGGACTGAAAAAAGGTTTGTAGAATTTTAGAGTAGAACTGTCAGTAGGTTCATGTACATACCGTAGATATGGCTCTTTTGTTTAGCTCTAGATGTACTTGTATATAGGCTATTTCTTATACAAACCTTTTGCCAGTGTGTCTGCACCAGAGAGGCTCCGACAGGGGCGTAACTATAGAGGGTGCAGGGGATGCGGTTGCACCCGGGTCCAGGAGCCTTAGGGGGCCCATAAGGCCTCTCTTCTCCATATAGGGAGCCGAGTACTATGAATAAAGCATTATAGTTGGGGGCCCTGTTCCAAGTTTTGCATTGGGGCCCAGAAGCTTCAAGTTATGCCTCTGTGCAGCATGGTTTAGGTATGGGTACAGATACAGATAGAGGGGGGGGGGGCTGCTCACCTTTTGCATCAGGGCCCCTGAGCCTTTAGTTACGCCCCTGGGCTCCAACAGAGGAGTCGCTGGCAATAGATGGTAAGAATACCCTGTCGGACGTCTTCTGACATTGGAGCTGTACAAGCTTCAATCGGAACATAGGAAGACGTCGGACAGTGGATTGGAAAGGGTTAAACAGGATTTTACATAAAGAAAAACTCCTCCCCCTTCCATTCTGAACTTGTAAGTTCACTGCCCAGTCAGTGTGTTTTAAGTTTTATTAAATATCAATATGTTTAATGGCATTTTTTCTGCTTTTACAGAACCCGGATATAACGCTACATCAATTCTCATGGTTCAAGCTGGAATTACCATTCTAAAGGAGCCAGAATCTCTCCCAAAAAAGTATGTGCCAAACTGCAGGAGTCAATTGCCGCATTCCCACAGCCTTCTTGACTTTGGGATTCTCTTTCAAGGTTCCCCAATGAACCCCAAATGGAACCTTTTACCTTCATCAGTGAAACTGAACCCCCTTTGATGTCCGTTAGACAAGGATTGTTTGTTTTCGTTAATCTGGCGTATAGAGTAAAGACACGTGACTCAAAGTAAAGTCTGTTAAACTTTTGGCAAACTCCCGTAATGTAATTGTGTCGTAGCGCTGGTATAGATCCCGGAATGTAATTGTGTCGTAGCGCTGGTATAGATCCCGGAATGTAATTGTGTTGTAGCGCTGGTATAGATCCCGGAATGTAATTGGGTCGTAGCGCTGGTATAGATCCCGGAATGTAATTGTGTCGTAGCGCTGGTATAGATCCCGTAATGTAATTGGGTCGTAGCGCTGGTATAGATCCCGGAATGTAATTGTGTTGTAGCGCTGGTATAGATCCCGGAATGTAATTGGGTCGTAGCGCTGGTATAGATCCCGGAATGTAATTGTGTCGTAGCGCTGGTATAGATCCCGTAATGTAATTGTGTCGTAGCGCTGGTATAGATCCCGGAATGTAATTGTGTCGTAGCGCTGGTATAGATCCCGGAATGTAATTGTGTCGTAGCGCTGGTATAGATCCCGGAATGTAATTGTGTCGTAGCGCTGGTATAGATCTCGTAATGTAATTGTGTCCCAGCGCTGGTATAGATCCCGTAATGTATTTGTGTCGTAGCGCTGGTATAGATCCCGGAATGTAATTGTGTCGCAGCGCTGGTATAGATCCCGGAATGTAATTGTGTCGTAGCGCTGGTATAGATCCCGGAATGTAATTGTGTCATAGCGCTGGTATAGATCCCGGAATGTAATTGTGTCGCAGTGCTGGTATAGATCCCGGAATGTAATTGTGTCGCAGCGCTGGTATAGATCCCGGAATGTAATTGTGTCGTAGCGCTGGTATAGATCCCGGAATGTAATTGTGTCGTAGCGCTGGTATAGATCCCGGAATGTAATTGTGTCGTAGCGCTGGTATAGATCCCGGAATGTAATTGTGTCGTAGCGCTGGTATAGATCCCGGAATGTAATTGTGTCGCAGCGCTGGTATAGATCCCGGAATGTAATTGTGTCGTAGCGCTGGTATAGATCCCGGAATGTAATTGTGTCGTAGCGCTGGTATAGATCCCGGAATGTAATTGTGTCGTAGCGCTGGTATAGATCCCGGAATGTAATTGTGTCGTAGCGCTGGTATAGATCCCGGAATGTAATTGTGTCGTAGCGCTGGTATAGATCCCGGAATGTAATTGTGTCGTAGCGCTGGTATAGATCCCGGAATGTAATTGTGTCGTAGCGCTGGTATAGATCCCGGAATGTAATTGTGTCGTAGCGCTGGTATAGATCTCGGAATGTAATTGTGTCGCAGCGCTGGTATAGATCCCGGAATGTAATTGTGTCGCAGCGCTGGTATAGATCCCGGAATGTAATTGTGTCGTAGCGCTGGTATAAATCCCGGAATGTAATTGTGTCGTAGCGCTGGTATAGATCCTGGAATGTAATTGTGTCGTAGCGCTGGTATAGATCCCGGAATGTAATTGTGTCGTAGCGCTGGTATAGATCCCGGAATGTAATTGTGTTGTAGCGCTGGTATAGATCCCGGAATGTAATTGTGTCGCAGCGCTGGTATAGATCCCGGAATGTAATTGTGTCGTAGCGCTGGTATAGATCCCGGAATGTAATTGGGTCGTAGCGCTGGTATAGATCCCGGAATGTAATTGGGTCGTAGCGCTGGTATAGATCCCGGAATGTAATTGTGTCGTAGCGCTGGTATAGATCCCGGAATGTAATTGTGTCGTAGCGCTGGTATAGATCCCGGAATGTAATTGTGTCGCAGCGCTGGTATAGATCCCGGAATGTAATTGTGTCGCAGCGCTGGTATAGATCCCGGAATGTAATTGTGTCGCAGCGCTGGTATAGATCCCGGAATGTAATTGTGTCGTAGCGCTGGTATAGATCCCGGAATGTAATTGGGTCGTAGCGCTGGTATAGATCCCGGAATGTAATTGGGTCGTAGCGCTGGTATAGATCCCGGAATGTAATTGTGTCGTAGCGCTGGTATAGATCCCGGAATGTAATTGTGTCGTAGCGCTGGTATAGATCCCGGAATGTAATTGTGTCGTAGAGCTGGTATAGATCCCGGAATGTAATTGGGTCGTAGAGCTGGTATAGATCCCGGAATGTAATTGTGTCGTAGCGCTGGTATAGATCCCAGAATGTAATTGTGTCGTAGCGCTGGTATAGATCCCGGAATGTAAATGTGTCGTAGCGCTGGTATAGATCCTGTAATGTAATTGTGTCGTAGCGCTGGTATAGATCCCGGAATGTAATTGGGTCGTAGAGCTGGTATAGATCCCGGAATGTAATTGGGTCGTAGCGCTGGTATAGATCCCGGAATGTAATTGGGTCGTAGCGCTGGTATAGATCCCGGAATGTAATTGGGTCGTAGCGCTGGTATAGATCCCGGAATGTAATTGGGTCGTAGCGCTGGTATAGATCCCGGAATGTAATTGGGTCGTAGCGCTGGTATAGATCCCGGAATGTAATTGTGTCGTAGCGCTGGTATAGATCCCGGAATGTAATTGGGTCGTAGCGCTGGTATAGATCCCGGAATGTAATTGGGTCGTAGCGCTGGTATAGATCCCGGAATGTAAATGTGTCGTAGCGCTGGTATAGATCCTGTAATGTAATTGTGTCGTAGCGCTGGTATAGATCCCGGAATGTAATTGGGTCGTAGAGCTGGTATAGATCCCGGAATGTAATTGGGTCGTAGCGCTGGTATAGATCCCGGAATGTAATTGGGTCGTAGCGCTGGTATAGATCCCGGAATGTAATTGGGTCGTAGCGCTGGTATAGATCCCGGAATGTAATTGGGTCGTAGCGCTGGTATAGATCCCGGAATGTAATTGTGTCGTAGCGCTGGTATAGATCCCGGAATGTAATTGTGTCGTAGTGCTGGTATAGATCCCGGAATATAATTGTGTCGTAGCTCTGGTATAGATCTCGTAATGTAATTGTGTCGCAGCGCTGGTATAGATCCCGGAATGTAATTGTGTCGTAGCCCTGGTATAGATCCCGGAATGTAATTGTGTCGTAGCGCTGGTATAGATCCCGGAATGTAATTGTGTCGTAGCGCTGGTATAGATCCCGGAATGTAATTGTGTCGTAGCGCTGGTATAGATCCCGGAATGTAATTGTGTCGTAGCGCTGGTATAGATCCCGGAATGTAATTGGGTCGTAGCGCTGGTATAGATCCCGGAATGTAATTGGGTCGTAGCGCTGGTATAGATCCCGGAATGTAATTGGGTCGTAGCGCTGGTATAGATCCCGGAATGTAATTGGGTCGTAGCGCTGGTATAGATCCCGGAATGTAATTGTGTCGTAGCGCTGGTATAGATCCCGGAATGTAATTGGGTCGTAGCGCTGGTATAGATCCCGGAATGTAATTGGGTCGTAGCGCTGGTATAGATCCCGGAATGTAAATGTGTCGTAGCGCTGGTATAGATCCTGTAATGTAATTGTGTCGTAGCGCTGGTATAGATCCCGGAATGTAATTGGGTCGTAGAGCTGGTATAGATCCCGGAATGTAATTGGGTCGTAGCGCTGGTATAGATCCCGGAATGTAATTGGGTCGTAGCGCTGGTATAGATCCCGGAATGTAATTGGGTCGTAGCGCTGGTATAGATCCCGGAATGTAATTGGGTCGTAGCGCTGGTATAGATCCCGGAATGTAATTGTGTCGTAGCGCTGGTATAGATCCCGGAATGTAATTGTGTCGTAGTGCTGGTATAGATCCCGGAATATAATTGTGTCGTAGCTCTGGTATAGATCTCGTAATGTAATTGTGTCGCAGCGCTGGTATAGATCCCGGAATGTAATTGTGTCGTAGCGCTGGTATAGATCCCGGAATGTAATTGTGTCGTAGCGCTGGTATAGATCTCGGAATGTAATTGGGTCGTAGCGCTGGTATAGATCCCGGAATGTAATTGTGTCGTAGCCCTGGTATAGATCCCGGAATGTAATTGTGTCGTAGCGCTGGTATAGATCCCGGAATGTAATTGTGTCGTAGCGCTGGTATAGATCCCGGAATGTAATTGTGTCGTAGCGCTGGTATAGATTCTGTATTGTTCAGGTTAACTACCGGCAGAACAAGAGTTCACTTCAAAATGACAGATTTTATGTTATAAAAAAAATAAATAAATTGTACTTTTGTGGATTAAGCGCTCATGCCCACGAGCGTCGCGGGATACGCCCGCGGATTTACACAAAAGTGCCTGAGCGTGATCGCAGAATTTCCACGGTCTCCATTAATGCTATATTCGTGGAGACCTGCCGTGGGCGTAAATCCGCGACAAATAAAACATGCCGCGATTTATTTCCCGCTGCAGAAATCCTCGGTAGAATTCCGCATGTGAGCATTGCGAGGCCGAAAGCTATTAAGTTCAACAGAACCTAATCGCTGTGGAATTCATGAGCAATATTCCACCGAGGGAAACACGGTGGAAATCCATCAGTGGGCATTCACCCTTAGGCCTCATGTCCGCTAGAAAAATAGGATTAGCAAATCCATGCGTTTTTCCGTATGTGAGATCTGCAGTCAAATTTGCCCATAGGGAATCATTGGCCGTCCGCAGTCAATTAAATTAAATCTAACTCCCGCGGATGTGATTTTAATTTGATTTGCAGATTTCACGCGTGAAAAAAAAACATAAGTGCCCCAGGTCCGCAGTGTCCTCACAGCACTGAAAATGTAGCGGGTGTTGAGCTGGAGCCTCTGGGTGACCCATAATCCCCATTATAAAATCCTCCTTTGATAAGGACACCAGCAAGTCACCGTGCTGAACCGATTCTCTCGAAAATATAAGCTGCGACAAATGCCTGGTGGGGAGTAATTAACATCTCCTTGTCACTGAATGACTTCATTACCATCAGACTTCCTAAGAAAAAAATGTGCATCAAAGATCCCTGCAGATATGAGGGAGGGGGGAATAAATATTGAGGCGTTCAACCAAGCTTTCCTCTAGTCCAGAACGATGGCAAGTTGACACGGAAAGCTGAGTGACACAATACCAATGTACTTATCACACAGTGTATTACTTGTGCGAAAAAATCAGAGCATCCGCTATCTTGCCATGTATTATGTACGCATACACGGCGAAATAGTGCATGGGCAGCATCAGCAAGTACGCCTCTAATTGTATACCTGCTGCATGCCCGTGAGTGAGATTCGCGCATGACATTCCGGCTCATGTGGTCATGTGAGCGCCCGGCCTTAGTGAGATTCTCAACTACTTCATTGTGAAATAACAGTAACAAATGGTTAAGAAAGGGGTCCTTGGAAACCACACTTGCTGTGATACAGAGCTCAGAATTAACAGAGTTTAATGGACTTGTGTTGGAGTCCACATGAGTCAAAAACCTTAGTCATTCCAGGGTTAATGTCATGCTGTTCAACCCATTGATCATGCAAAGGAAATGTACAAAGGGGCAATATTTTTACAGATTTCCTCCTTTGTGGACCTCACAACTTCTTACTGGAGTAGAACGCACTTGGTGCTGTTACCTGTATACTTGGGCTAACCACTGAGATGCTAAATATCCATGGCAGCCACCAGTCATTGAACGAATAACCGTGTGCAAGATGGATAAACTAACTAAATAAAGGCCCTTTTACATGGGACGAATTATCCTTCTGGTAGTTCAAAACCCCGCGCTCCTACGGTTCTTGAATGATAATCGTCCCACGTAAAAGCATGTGGAAAGTGAATGACGGGATGAGAATCATCCAGTCATTCAGTCTTAAGCAGCTTAAAACCCTGAACGACGATCGTTCAGTGCAAACAGCAGCAGTTCACCACTGAACGGCCTCTGCTTACAGTGAATGGAGAGGGGCGGGGGGAGGGAACTGTCCTCCAGCCGCCCCGCCTCGCCTCCCTGCTGACCGCTCTGTGAGTGATCCAGGGATACTCTCTCCTGCCCTAATGATTAATGCAAAAATATATAAATTGCCCCTTTTGTACTTGCAGTTCAGTTTTATTGTATTTTTGGCATAATCCTGTGTTTTGTGTGTGTTCTGCTCTGTTGAATATGTTGATGCCACATTGATAAGGCCTAATGGCAGTCTTCTATAACCATATACCAGTTTTTAGTTATGTACAGTTTTCTAGTGTTTCTATAGATTACTTGGTTACCTGCAGGTATGGAACGCTGCTGAACTTTAGTCTTTTCATTTTGTCTTGCAGTGGGGGAGTATACACACCAGGAGCAGCGTTTTCCAAAACCAAGCTGATTGACCGACTCAACAAATCGGGCGTTCGATTTACTGTTCTTAGCAAGACAGATGCTTGATTAGTACACTGCACTACAACTACCTGCATGACTAATTGGTGCAGCACTGAGGAAAATAAGGCATTACATTCTGTATTCTTTTAATGAAAATTAATTGCATTAATAAAAAATGCTGTAAAATGAGACTTTTTTTTTTACCAAGCTTTTCATTAGCAACTTATATAATAAAGTTTTTATATTGACCAGTCTAAGTAGTTTGCTTTGAAATAAGAGCACATTAAGGCTTTATCATCCAATCCAGTTGTGGTCCAAAACGTCTGTCACAGTGGGGTGGTTATACCGTACCTTCACCTGTTCTTCAATGCTGTCGAACTGCCGGTACTGGTCCCAATTTTTGTCTGTCCAAAATGGAAATGAGAATAATGGAGGGAGGAGTTGTAGACGGAGAACACAGAAAAGTTTTGAGAGATAAGAAGGGGGCCCTGGCAGACAGGGAGGTGCATTCCAGGCTGCTGAAGAGTGGTATAGAGTAACAAAAGGGATTCACGAGTAGGATTGGGTGGAGGAGGTGGTGAGACGGTAGTGGGGGATGTGTATTACCTGTATCATAAACAATGTAATGCCTTTGTGTCAAGGTCCACTGCGCCCCCATCCCCCATGATGGTGGCTGCCTCTGCTGGACTTGCCACGTTTGCAATGTTCAAAACCCTACATGGTGTGACTCTGCAGCAAATGTGAGGAGCCCCGCCCTCATCCTGAAGTCACTTCCTCCCATCAGCTCACTTCCAGGGTGTGTGACATCACTTTCGGCCCCTCCCATCCGGGACAGAACTAAGCCCCACCCCTTCCTCCAGCAGCCATCTTGCTTCACTCAGAAGCTCTGCAGCCTCAAGCCCCACCCCTTCCTCCAGCAGCCATCTTGCTTCACCTGAAAGATCTGTAGCCCTAAGCCCCGCACATTCCTCCTCTGGTGGCCATCTTGCTACACTCGGGAGGTCCAACACCACTGTATCCAGTGCTAACATCATCATTGTCTGAAGTAGGGTCTTGTTTGACCAGACTTTATTACACTCCAAGATGTGGCCACATTAGATGTGTGATGGGTTCAGGGAAACAAACCTTTGTTCTTTGCATAGATGCAGCTTAGGACATAGTAGATGACTAAGCTGGTTTATAGTGTATGGAAGATTGGAGTTGATGCATGGAGGGCAGAAGCCAGGGACCCATGAGCAGGGGACGCCCTCTCATGGTGTGTTCCCAGGGGCTCTGTTTTCCACTGCCTGCTTCTCCAATGGATGTTCAGATAGATGATGTTCAGGAAGGATCCCACAGATGGAATAATTTCCCTACAGTCACCCAGCAAACTTTTTCACGCAATTTGCCAATAGTCTTGGTTTTTATGTGAGAAAGAAGGATTTAATTGCTCAGAGTAGGATGTCAATTCATCTGCATTCTTTAGTTTTTTCCTTTTGTCTTTGTATATTCTAGTGTCAGTCTTCACTGAAGCTATAATTTTATTCGGACAGGATAATCAAAGTCAAACAATGTAATTCCCTGAATGCCATTCGACTGGGTGGCTGGTAATAGTTTTTCTCCCAGTATATTACACAACATGCCTCCACTCTATTGCTTGTGTTTAGAAATGCTAACCGACCAAAAAAAACACAAAACGCAAGGGTGTTTTCGCTCAGATTTTGCTGCATACAATGTCACCTTGACCTGCAATGTGATTGTTTTTGTGCTTCCTGGCATCTTTTTTCAACGTTGTACTTTAGGAGATTAGATTTCTTGGAGCATATTGTCTCCTAACACATTTAGGTCAGAAACCAAAATGAATTCACAATGGCTGGAACAGAAAGGTTTCTTTAGATGTGGGAAACATAAATGTAGTGTGTGTATTAGAGCTAAAAACAAACGGGATTTTGTGATTACTCAGGGGCTTCTAGCTTTTCTATAGGACAATACATCAACGGTGACAGCATAAATGTTATCTATATTATTGAATGTATCAGCTGCAACTTAAAGGGGTTGTCCCGCGCCGAAACGGGTTTTTTTTTTTTTTTTCAACCGCGAGACAACCCCGCAGCAGGGGTTAAAAAAGAACACCGGAGAGCGCTTACCTGAATCCCCGCGCTCCGGTGACTTCTTACTTACCTGGTGAAGATGGCCGCCGGGATCTTCTCACTCGGTGGACCGCAGGGCTTCTGTGCGGTCCATTGCCGATTCCAGCCTCCTGATTGGCTGGAATCGGCACGTGACGGGGCGGAGCTACACGGAGCCGGCATCCAGCACGAGCGGCCCCATTGAAAAAAGAAGACGACCGGGACTGCGCAAGCGCGGCTAATTTGGCCATTAGACGGCGAAAGTTAGTCGGCTCCATGGGAACGAGGACGCTAGCAACGGAGCAGGTAAGTGAAAAACTTCTTATAACTTCTGTATGGCTCATAATTAATGCACAATGTACATTACAAAGTGCATTAATATGGCCATACAGAAGTGTATAGACCCACTTGCTGCCGCGGGACAACCCCTTTAAAATATATAGGATGTAAAGGAAGGAAATTTAAAGTACGCATTCAGGAACATATGAGATATATTAAAAATAATGATAAAGTTCAGGTGCGGCGAGACACTTCATAGAGGTTCATAATCAGAATATAGATACACTGACTTGCTATAGCATTGAAATAGTTAAGCGAGGCAAAAGATTAAAGGTAGATCACAATACATTATTGTAGAGAGAAGCATTTTGGATGCTGAAATTGGGTACGAGACATCCCAATGGTCTCAATTTCAGGTCAGACCCGTTATGCATATATTAAATAGTGGATCTATAAAGAGTGCCTTTTCTATTTATTTAAGAAGGAAAAAAAAATTTTTTTTGAGAATTTTTTTTTTTTTTTGCTATTGTATTATTTAGTTAATTGTATGATATGTGTAAATAAAATTTCGTCATTTAGGTTTATATTTCATTAGTTATCAATGGATGTACATGGTATATTGCTTTTTATAATATATTGCATATGTTATCTCAGGTAGATTTCCTCATTAAATTTCATTAGGGAGATTCGATATTTTATATCTTGTCTACAAAATGTTTTGTTTATTGCCAATATAGAAACCTCTAAATCGGGAAAGAAAAGAAATGAAGGAGGACAAGAAAGAGTTAAACTGATAATCTGAACACAACTAACATCAAGAAATAATGTTATAGCATATGTATTAATGAATATATATTGATTATTACGTTATATGGATTATGCTATATCATACTAGATCATTTTATACTATATGTAGAATTAGTTTAGAACATGCCGTATTAAAATCTGGGTTTAAGTTCACATGGAATCAAATAAGTCAGCTGTTTTGTATTGTTTTTAATTGGTTTTAATTATTCAAATATTTAAGGGAGTGATGTAACCCCCATAATCAGGTGATCAAGACTCCTCACGGAGTGGAAACGCGTCCTGTGTAGACGTCTGACTGTTTTTATGTAGCACTTCATTTAATAAAGGCTTGTGGACACTATCTCTGTGAACACAGCATTTTTCCGCATCTACTTACCTGTATGCCGCAACTGGACAGAGCGGTTGAAGCTGTCTGAAAGAGATCCCAAGCCGATGCATAATCTTTCCAAAGGAGGAGACACCTAGGCAGTGGGTGAGCAAAAACCTTTTTAACACATATTATACTTGTAGAGCTCCGCTGCATTTCTGGAGTAGATGTAAGAAAGAGGAACTAGTTACCCTTCCAGGAGAAAATGGCAGCATGTCAAAGCAAACTTGCAAGTAGGTGATCTTCTTATAAAGGACCAAAAGGTGTAAAGGAACACATGGCAAAGATCCTCCCTGGAGGAAACGGCAAGGTGCGGGGAGTGGGAGTAACAATCACGGGGCAAGGCGACTCCAAGTCATTCATTAGACCTAAATCTGAGGCCATCATATTCCTACCTGCTGAAGAGTAACTTGCTGTAAAGCTATAAAAGGCTCTCAGGACTTTCGGTCCCCCGGCATGTTCATCCCTGGATACAGCCCAAAACGCTCACCTGTGGATTATAGTTTGGAAGTAGACAGTTTTGCTTCATGCGGCTTCTCCAGTCCTTGGATGGGTTGTCCAATGGATTATACAAGGACAGTTGATTGGACTCCTGCCCACATGTCCAAGTTATTATTGTTGTGTTATATATGGTTATATATTTGTTTTTCAGGTCTCAAGGATCCCTCATTTCACTTCGGAAAGACATTACTTCTTAAAGGGTCACTTCACCGCAAGCCGGACGGATCCTCTTCCGCTTGTTTTGGAGCGTCCATTTTTGTCAATCTTCTTCCGGCGGGTCAGTCTAGGCCATGTCACTAGTGACATGGCGTTAACCATCTAGCATGGAATGCTGAGATATTGCTGAGACTGCGTATGCGCTCTGTCTCGCTGCAAGTGTTTTCGCGAGATAGTACACATGCGCAGTCTCAGCAATAGCTCTGCATTTTCTGCTAGGCAGTGAATGCTGCGTCACTAGTGACCTGAAGGAAGGAGACTGCTGAGAATGGACGCTTCGTCACTGGGAGAAGGGGGATCCGGCCGGCTGGAGGGGAGGTGACCTTGGGGGACTGCAGGAGTCGGGAGAAGATCGGTGAGGAGAAGATACAGTAAAAAGTCTGGGGAATAGATAAGTATAACATTTTTTTTTCTTTTTTAAGCCCTTCATGACATGGCCTATTTTGGGCTTAAGGACCAAGCCTTATTTTTCAAATCTGACATCTGTCACTTTGTGGTAATAACTTTTAAATCCTTTTACTTATCGATGTGATTCTGAGATAGTTTTTTTCGTGACATATTGTACTTTATGTTAGTGTAAAAATTGCATTAATAAATTTTGTCCTTATTAGGAAAAAAAATCCAAATTTACTGAAAATTTGGACAAATTCACAATTTTCAAACTTTGAATTTTTCTCTTTGTAAGATAGAAAGTCAAACACCACAACATAGTTATTAATTAACATTTCCCATAGGCCTACTTTACACAGCAATAATTTTTTAAGTGTTATTTTACTTTTTGCAGACTCCACAAAGTATATAAATTTAGCAGTAATTTTTCACATTTACTAGCAAATTTCAAAATCTGAATTTTTTAAGGACCAATACAGGTCTGACATGGTTTTGAAGAGCCTGTATATCAGAATCCCCCATGAATTGCCCCATTTTAAAATCTGCACCCTTCAAAGTATTTAAAATGGCATTTAGAAAGTTTATTAACCCTTTAGATGTTTTACAGGAATTAAAGGAAAGTGCATCAAAAATTAGAACAGTTCAATTTTTCTACAGATTTTCAATATAAAACCTTTTTCCCAGGTCGTTTCCACGACACCACCATCTGAGATCGCCTCCTTCTGCTTGGACAGGAACACACCGAGAGGTTAAAAAGTTCCCACCTTCCTCAGTGACTTCCAGTCCTGCCAGGAGGCAGGATCACCAAGAGGGGCTGGTGGAGACGCCAGCCTGAAGAATCTTACCAGCAGGATCGAAGGGCAGTGGGCCAGCCTGTCCTCCCTTCCCAATGAGCGGCTCCCGGGACGCCACATGGAGTGGTTTCCCCGGGCCAGGTTCCTCCCGCAGCGGCCCATGGGGGGTGCAAAGCAGGGCTTCAGCCATCCTCCGCCGGCTTAGGACCGGGCGGGGCGCTTCCAGATTCCCTTTGACGTGCGTCGGAGGGGGCGGGACGCTGCATCAGGTGACCGGCACGATGACATCACAGTGGGCGTCACCGGCGCGAGGGGGCGGTCCTTGGTGTGGAAGGCACTACTTGTGGAAAAAAAAAAAGGAAAGGAACCTGAGAGAAGATCTACTACAGGTAAGCTATTGCTATTAAAGGGGTTGTCCCGCGCCGAAACGTTTTTTTTTTTTTTTCAACCCCCCCCCCCGTTCGGCGCGAGACAACCCCGATGCAGGGGTTAAAAAAGAAGACCGCACAGCGCTTACCTGAATCCCAGCGCTCCGGGGACTTCTTACTTACCTGCTGAAGATGGCCGCCGGCATCTGCTCCCTCGGTGGACCGCAGGGCTTCTGTGCGGTCCATTGCCGATTCCAGCCTCCTGATTGGCTGGAATCGGCACGTGACGGGGCGGAGCTACACAGAGCCCCATTGAGAAAAGCAGAAGACCCGGACTGCGCAAGCGCGTCTAATTTGGCCATTAGACGGCGAAAATTAGACGGCAACCATGGAGACGAGGACGCTAGCAACGGAACAGGTAAGTGAATAACTTTTGATAACTTCTGTATGGCTCATAATTAATGCACAATGTACATTACAAAGTGCATTAATATGGCCATACAGAAGTGTATAGACCCACTTGCTGCCGCGGGACAACCCCTTTAAGCTGGCTCCATTGCTCCAGGGTATCTGCAGCACTGGTTTTCAGATGAGTCCTCCAGCACCAGATATCGCTGAATCTTCAGCTACGGCGGGGGAAAGGAGCTCGATTGGGACAGAGCCGGAAGATCCAGCACCTGAAGAGTCCTCGGAGGAGGATTATAAAAAATACCTATGCCATCAGGAGGACTTAGCAGAGCTCATTAAGTCCGTTAGGGCCACGCTCAAGATGGAAGAACCCAGAGAGCCACACACTATACAGGACAAAGTCTTCGGGGGATTAGGGGAGAGACGCAAACATACCTTCCCAGTCCATAGCAACATCTCCAAGATGATTCAGAAAGAATGGAAGAAGCCCGACGCAGGATCTTTCTCCTCTTGAGGGGTTAAGAGGCGATACCCGTTCGAAGTAGAGGTGTGTGCAAGCTGGGAGGAAATACCCAGAGTGGACGTCCCGGTGGCCAAAAGAACCACTCTGCCCTTTGAGGACGCCACGCAGCTAAGAGACCAGATGGATCGGAAGGCGGAGGGCCTCCTAAGAAGATCCTGGAAAGCGGCAGTTAGTACGCTCAGACCGGGGGTCACAGCTACGTGTGTCACCAGGACCCTAGGAGTGTGGCTGGAGCAGCTGGAGCTCCATATAACTAATAAAACACCGAGGGAGCAGAACATAAACTCCCTTCCTATCCTAAAGATGACCACAAATTTTCTGGCGGACGCATCGGCGGAGACGGTGAAACTCTCGGCAAAAGCGACGGCTTTGTCCAATTCCGCCAGAAGAGTTCTATGGCAACACAAGACATGGATATGGGAGAAAAGATCCTGAAAGTTTGGTCCAAAATCAGAGCCTGCTTGATCAGTGAGACCTGGAGGGAAACCTTCTTCAAAATTATGCATCATGCCGTATATGGCTTTGATATTCCAGCATCTCCTTCATTCCCAGAGCGCATCACACAGTGCCCAAAATGTGGAACACCAGCCACAGATCTACTTCATGGCATATGGAGTTGTGCTCAGGTGCAGGATTTCTGGAAGGAAATTACAAAATATATACAGGATCAATGGAGAATAGTAATACCCAGGGAGATACAAACTATAATATTCCACAATGACAAAAGAACAGGGATGGACGGATCTACTCCTCTACAATTCCCTAGATTCATCCACATAGTTCTTCTAGTAGCGAAAAGACTTCTGCTCAAACATTGGCTTCTGCAAACAATCCCAGGAATAACAGAGCTGGTAGCCCAACTTAAATTCTTATTAAGCATGGAACGAGTGGAGACAGAGAGACACACAGAGAAGGCAGCAAAAACATTTTTCAAAAAAATGGCAGATCTTCCTCCAGTCACGCTACACCGACCAAAAAATTAGTAAGATAGTGACGCCCTTTCAGTATACAACCTGGTACCTAATAGAGGAGGCTAGAGAGTCTCTGGGAAGACTGATGCAGAAGGCAGGATAACGGGACGGACCGAAACCGAACATGAGGCATAGTATAGGGTCTGGACGGGGTCAGCAGGAGGAGAGGAGGACAAAAATATTGAAAGTACCCCCTTCTGGTTATTTCCTTTTCTTTTACATTTTATTATGTCCTATTTTTGTTTAATTTGAAACTCAGATTTATACAAAATAATGGGAGGATTTAAAATATCGAATAAACTTTGGCAGGAAAGAGGCACAGGAGATCAATATGTTTGATATAGCATTGTATTTTTCCAAGATGATTTGTTTCTGTATTATTTTATTAAGATTCTTTCTTTTTTATTGAATGGTAATGGAAAATATTTGCAAAAATTAAAAATAAAAAAGATGTTTGAAAAAAAAAAAAAAAAAAAAAAAAGAGTTCTATGGCTAAAGTCCTGGTCGGGCGATTAAGCCTCAAAAAACAAACTGTGCTTGCTCCCATTCCACAGCCAGTTTCTCTTCGGCCCAGATCTCGACAGAATTCTCGAGAAAGTATCCGACTGGAAGAAGGGATTCCCAGAGGAGAAACAGCAGAAGGGGAAGACCTTCTTTCGGCCCCCAGAGCAGCAGCCAGAGCCGTATAGGGGCAAGGGCAAGACAGGCAGTTGGAGTTACCCCAAGGGGGGTAGAGGGAGGAATTTCCTCTTCAACCCCCACCAGGGGGATCCAACCAAACAGAAACCCTGACGCCATCCCAGAAGGGACAAGGCTGGGGAGCTTTGCGGATCGATGGGCTGCAATCTGCGAGAACTCATGGATCCCAGAGATCCTACAGCAGGGATACGAGATAGAACTGGTGTCCCTCCTGGGAGGAGATTCGCTACAACAGGGGGGTCAGCGCAACAACGGCGCCTACTCCAACAAAGTGTTCAAGATCTACTACATTTAAACGCAGTATCCTTTGTGCTTCAAAGCGAAGAGACCCGGGGTCACTACTCCAGACTCTTCCTGATAAATAAACCATGCGGGAAGTCGCGCATGATAATAAACTTAAAACCCCTGAATGCCTTTATCAGATATCGGAAGTTCAAGATGGAGTCCATCTCTGCAACAGTAAGGCTAATACCCAAGGGAGCCTATATGTCGTCTATAGATCTAAAAGACACATACTTTCATGTGCCGATCCACAGGGATTCTCAGAAATACCCGAGGTTCGCACTAGATATGGGTGGAGGAACGAGTCATCTTCAATTCAAATGCCTTCCCTTCGGGATTTCCTCAGCACCTCGAATTTTTACAAAAATCATGGCAGAGGTAGCAGCCTACCTAAGGCAAGATCAATCCTGATAATTCCTTATCTGGACGACATTCTCATTATAGCGGGGTCCAGAGAGCTCCTAGTAGAACACCAGGCGACAGTGCTCAATCTGCTCCAATTCCTAAGATGGATAGTAAACTGGGAGAAGTCCAGCTTAGATCCCAGCAGAGAAAAGATATTCCTGGGCATAACGCTCGACTTGGAGGCTCAATGCTCCTTCCTTCCCGAGGTAAAAATTCAGAGGATCCGCCAGCTAGTCAGATCCTTTCTGCAGAGACAGTCATGCACAATCCGGGAAGTCATGTCCCTCCTAGGAAGTCTGACATCATGCATCTCGGGGGTAGCATGGGCCCAAGTGCATACCAGACCCCTGCAGTTCGCAGTCCTTTCTACCTGGGACAGAAAACAGTCCTCATTAAGAACAAAGATGCGCATCAAAAATTCAGTGAAGATATTTCTCCGCTGGTGAACATTCCCAGGGAACCTGCGAAGGAGAGTCCACTGGATACAGAACCCAGCCACACACGTCACGACAGACGCGAGTGCCTGGGGGTGGGGGCACACGTGGGAGACCAACTCCTACAGGATCCCTGGCCGCAGGAGATAAGGGGCCAATCCTCAAACTACAGAGAACTCCAGGAGGTTTGGAAGGCCCTCCAACACCTGGGGGACTCAGTAAAAGATCAGCACATAAAAATCCTGTCTGTCAACACCACGGCAGTCGGCCCCATTTGGCGCCAAGGGGGCACGAGTTCGCCAACCCTGCAGAGCATCTTGCCACAGATATTCTGCTGGGCAGAGGGCCGCGTCCTCTCAATCTCAGCAACACATCTGAAAGGATCCCTGAACCAGAGGGCAGACTTTCTCAGCCGGAAATGTATAGACCGAGGGGAATGGTCTCTATCCCAAGAGGCATTCCGAATCCTGACAGACAGGTGGGGACTCCCACAGCTATACCAGTTTGCAACCGAAGAAAACACCAAGGTGAAGAACTTTTCCCTCAGACCGGAGGACCGGCCAACAGCGGTGGAAGCCCTGAGCCAGGATTGGGGAAGAAGACTAGTGTACGCCTTTCCTCCAATTCCGTTAATCCCAAGAGTGTTCCAACACTTCAGGTCACAGACATGCACACTGATCCTAGTTGCTCCCTTCTGGCCAAGGAGAAGCTGGTTCGGCCTTCTGAAAATCCTGAGCATCCAGGACCCAATCATCCTCCCTGTTCAAGCAGATCTACTGACACAGGGGCCTCTGAGCTACCCAAATATAGGCAGGCTCCACTTAACAGCCTGGATCTTGAAGAATCCACACTGAGAGGAAGGGGGTTCTCTGAGGGAGTAATCAGGACACTAATGTCAAGTAGAAAGAAAACAACCAACCTTATCTATCAAAAGGTCTGGAAGAGGTTTATCTCTTGGAGACAGGGGAAATATTCCTTGAGCTCCGGCACAGAAATCCCCTTAATCTTGGAGTTCTTACAGGAAGGCCTGGACATAGGCCTCTCCCCAAGCACCCTAAGAGTTCAAGTTGCAGCCCTTAGTACTCTATTTGACACCAAGCTATCAGAGAACAAGTGGATCAGTAGATTCCTGACAGTGGCGGATAGGCTACGACCTAGACCCACAAATATATGTCCAGACTGGAATCTAAATTGGGTCCTGAGGGCTATGTTAGCAGAACGCTTCGAACCAATCGAAGGGATCTCAATAAGAATGCTCAAAATTAAAACAATTTTTCTGGTAGCCATCACCTCAGCAAGACGGGTTAGTGAACTACAGGCCCTATCTATCCGCCACCCGTTCCTTAAAATTACTGACACAAAGTTGGTCTTCAAAACAGACCCAGCCTTCATGCCAAAGGTGGTGTCACCATTCCATAGGGCTCAGAATGTAATAATCCTCTCATTCTTCAATAAACCCAAAGACGAGAGAGAAAGAACCCTA
Source organism: Eleutherodactylus coqui (assembly GCF_035609145.1). Taxonomy (NCBI): domain Eukaryota; kingdom Metazoa; phylum Chordata; class Amphibia; order Anura; family Eleutherodactylidae; genus Eleutherodactylus; species Eleutherodactylus coqui. Next base: position 24,336,135 of record NC_089839.1, on the reverse strand, counting down.
AACTGCTTAGACGTCAAATGAGCGGTCCTGAGTTATATTGACACTACAAGTCACTGGAGGCAGGACGACAACTTGTTCGTCCAGTTCTCGGGCCCAAACAAAGGGAACAAAGTAGCTAAAAGCTCGTTTGGTCATTACAGAATCTTATAGGGCCTTGGGGAAAGAAGTCCCCTCGGTTCTTAAAGCCCACTCCACATGGGCAGTGGCGTCCGTTGAACAAATATGCAAGGCCGCAGTTTGGAAGAAGCCGCACACTTTTGTTAAACATTATAGGGTAAAGGTGCAGCTGGATGAGGACATGACCTTTGACCGCAAGGTCCTCTCGGCAGCAATCCCACCCTAAATAACCTTTTAGTTGGCATGTCTCAGATGGTGCTGTCGTGGAGACGACCTGGGAAAAAGGTGATTATATCTACCCGATAATCAGGTTTGCAGGAGTCTCCACGACAGCACCCGTACATTCCCCCCCTAAAAAAAAAAAAATTTCGGGATACAATTCCCTTAAGAAAAATATAGGTTTAAAATACCAGTTAGGTAAAAGATTTGGGTTAAGCTCCTACCCTGGCAATTCATTAGAACCCACTGAGGAAGGTGGGGAAGGGGGGAGCTTTTTAACCTCTCGGTGTATTCCTGTCCAATCAGGAGGAGGCTATCTCAGGTGGTGCTGTCGTGGAGACTCCTGGAACGCCAATTATCGGGTAGGTATAATCACCTTTTTTTCTATAAAACAGCAGGAGTTAGCAAAGAAACAAAATTTGGAATGTATTACCCAGATTCTGCAGTTTTTAGAAATGCCCCATATGTGGACATAACCTGTTGTATGGGCACATGGCAGGACTCAGAAGGAAAGGAGCGCTTCTTGGCTTTTTGAATGCAGATTTTGCTGGAATAATTTTCCGAGCCCATGTAGTGTTTGCAGTGCCCCTGAGGTGCCAGTACATTTGAAGCCCCCAACAACTGACAACATTTTGGAAACTACACCCCTCAGGGAATTTTCTAAGGGGTGTAGTGAGCGGTTTGAACCTACAGATGTTTGAGGAATTTTTTTAACAGTTTGAGTTCAATACAGAAAAATCAAAATTTTTCACATAATGTTTAGTTTGGCCCAGATTTTTATTTTTTACCAGGGGCAGAAAGAAAAAATGTACCCCATGATGTCTTACCCAGTTGCTCTTGAGCATGGAAATGCTCCATATGTGGACGTACCTTGTTGTATGGGCACATGGCAGGACTCAGAAGGAAAGGAGCGATTTTTCTTTTTTTTTAAATGCAAATTTTGCTGGAATAATTTTCAGACCCCATGTAGTGATAGCAGTGTCCCTGAGGTGCCAGTACATTTGAAACCCCCAACAACTGACCCCATTTTGGAAACTAGACCGATGCAGGGGTTAAAAAAGTACACCGGAGAGCGCTTACCTTAATCCCCGCGCTCCGGTGACTTCTTACTTACCCGGTGAAGATGGCCGCCGGGATCTTCTACCTCCGTGGACCGCAGCTCTTCTGTGCGGTCCATTGCCGATTCCAGCCTCCTGATTGGCTGGAATCGGCACGTGACGGGGCGGAGCTACACGGAGCTACACCGAGCCCCATTGAGAAGAGAAGAAGACCCGGACTGCGCAAGCGCGTCTAATTTGGCCATTAGACGGCGAAAATTAGACGGCAACCTCGTGCAACCATGGAGACGAGGACGCCAGCAACGGAGCAGGTAAGTGAAAAACTTTTTATAACTTCTGTATGGCTCATAATTAATGCACAATGTACATTACAAAGTGCATTAATATGGCCATACAGAAGTGTATAGACCCACTTGCTGCCGCGGGACAACCCCTTTAAGGAATTTTTTAAGGGGTGTAGTGAGCGGTTTGAACCCACAAGTGTTTGAGGATTTTGTTTTTACAATTTGAGTTGAGAACGAAAAATTTTAATTTTTCCAATAATATTTAGCTTTAGGCCCAGATTTATATTTTTTACCCGGGGCAGAAGGAGATAAAGTACCCTATGATGCGTTACCCAACAGGGAAATGCCCCATATATGGATGTAAACTGTTGTTAGGGCGCAGGGCTCAGAAGGGAAGGACTTAGCATGTGGCTTTATGTACAAGCTGTGCAAAGTACATCGGGGTAAAACGTCAGGGCAATAATAAAATTAAAATTTCAGGAACGTGTGGTAGATCTTAAAACAATTATTTATACACAGGGCGGGTTGTGTGGGGCACGTTTCACAGTGGTATATGGTGTCTTTTCTTATCCCCTGTTTATAGCTGACTCTGCACCTCTTTTGGGTCCTTCCTTACAGTGCCATCTGTACAAGGTGCACGGCCAGTTTTTGTACCACACCCGTGTTTTCCTCATGGCATTATACGACTCCAGTACCTGGTCTGATAGATCTACCCCTCCCATGTACTTATTATAGTCGAGGATGCAGTCTGGTTTGGGGGTCTCTGCACTGGTACCTCATACTGGGCAGGGGGTACTGCTGTGGCCGTGTATTGTCGTCAACATAAGGACATCCCTCTTGTCCTTATATTTGACGCACAATACATTGTCGCTGCATTGGGCCCGGCTCTCACCCCTTCTGAGCAGTTGCCCAAGCAGCATCTTAGGGAGGCTTTTCTGATTTTTTTTCGAACAGTGCCACATGCCACTGGTCCTCTGGAAGTGAGGCACTGACACAGGGGGACACTGGTATAAAATTTATCCAGGTACAGATGGTAACCCTGGTCTAATAGTGGGTGCACCAGTTCCCACACTATTTTTCCTGTTACTCCCAGCACAGGGGGGCATTCTGGGGGCTCAATTTTAGTGTCCTTCCCCTCATAAATGCAGAACTTGTGGGTGTACCCTGATGTACTTTCGCACAGCTTGTACAATTTCATGCCATACCGTGCCCGCTTACTGGGTAGGTACTGACAGAATTTTAGCCTCCCCTTGAAGTGTACCAGGGACTCGTCTACTGCAATATTTATCTCTGGGGTATATGCCTGGGCAAACTTAGAGTTAAAATGGTCTATTACGGGCCTGATTTTATACAACCGATCGTAATTGGGGTGATCGCTGGGGGGCACTGCTGGTTGTCATTATAGTGCAGGAATTTTAAAATACTTTCAAAGCACGTCCTCGACATTGTCATGCGGAACATTGGGGGTATGGTACAAAATATCGGTACTCCAGTATGCCCTGATTGTTGGTTTCTTTACTAGCCCCATAGTTAGTATAAGCCCCCCAATTTTTTTTTATCTCTAGTGCATCAACTGGAGTCCATCTATCAGGTCTAGCGTAGCTGGAATTGGGATTTTCTTCTATAAAATTCTGGGCGTACAAATTAGTCTGGGTGACAATGTGGGCAATAAAGTCTTCTGAAAAAAAACTTGAAGAAGTCCTTCCCTCTGAGCCCTTCTGTATCAAATTGAATCCCTGGGTTCCCAATAAAGTCAGGGATCCGGGGTCTGAAATCTTCAGGGGTACTCCAGTGAGTATCAGATTCATTGGGGTCAGTGGCGGTCCTTGGGCGCCTTCTCGGGGGTGCAGGGAGCTCAGACTCGCTTGATAATGATGATGATAAGGAGTTGGAAAATGCCAAAAAAGTGGGGTCATCACCACTATCAGAGTCTGATTCTGATGCAATGATTGCATACGCTTCCTCTGCAGTGAACCTCCTGCGGGCTCTAGTAATATAGAATTGGGCACACGGGGAAAAAGTTTTATTGGATAGTACAGTGTGGGATGGGGTGACCGCGGGACGGGGGTCAGAAGACAAAAGAAACTTATGTGGTGTATTCACACTTATGTGGTGTATCACTACACTACACTACTAATCACTACACTACACTACGCTGCCAATCACTACACTACACTACTAATCACTACACTACTAATCACTCACTCCCTGCCTCTTCTACACTATAATCGCTCTTTATATTCACATACAACACAGTAGGTGCTCTGTCTAAAAGCACCGGAAACATACTGAGGTGCTTGCAGACAGAGCCCCTACCGTAAACAGCGCGAACTCTGCTGCTGCGCTGTGATTGGTCAGGGAGTTTTTCCCCCACAGCGATCGTGGGGGAGGGACCGTTGTGATTGGTGCCCAGCCCACACGCAGCGCTTGTCTGCTGACAATGTCAGCAGACATCACTGCTGTGTCACCACAATGGTCACTGCGGCGACACTTTAATGACATGACGTACCGCTACGTCATGTTACGGGAAGTACCCTGCTCCCATGATGTACCGGTACGTCATGGAGAGGGAAGGGGTTAATAACAGAACCCCTTTAATGTCGATATATAGAGACATCCAAGGATTTCAGATCGGAAATTTGCTGTCCCACTTAAGAATGACTTAACCCCTTAACGCTTCATGACATAGTTATGTCATAGAGGTTTAGGGTTTGTATGGAGAGAGATTGGGGGGGATCTTGCTCCATAAAATGCAGATGCCTGCTGTTTCGTGCAGCTGACACCCGCCCACAACAGCTGTGATCGACACTGCTGCTGCTCAAAGCTGAGAACTCTTTAAATGCCACCACTAATTCCAGCAGTGGCAGTTACATTCTCCGATCGGAGTGAGATTGCCAGGTGCTGTTCATATTTTAGTATGTCCCTTTCATATTAGCAACATGCGCTACAGGCCTAAATCGCCTTCAAGCAAAATGTCTGTTCTGAAAGCCTGATTTAGTGATTTGTTTTCCCGCTGCTGCAGATTTCTGGGGGATATTCTGTGTATCCCGCCCTGTATGGACGCTCCCTGAGGAGGGCGCCATTCTGCAGTTCTTACACGCTCTGCTATAATGTCCGTCTCTATAGCAGCAGTTAGCTGCAGTACTTGGGTACTGCGGTGCGGTGACATCTCCTCCTACGACCGCTGCTCTCTGTACAGGACATTACATAGATGTAAGCGGTGATTATACAGTAAATGGCGTCTCCAGCGATGAATATATCTCCGTGGTGACGGCGGTGTCCGTCCGGCTCTGGTCACACCGCTGTCAGGCTTCTGTCCTCACAGATACGTCACATTCATCATCATTCCCCTTTATCATCGGTCAGATATCGCTTGTTGTCACCGGATGGAACCGCGGAGCTCGCCGCGCCATTCTGTCCTCCACAGAGCAATGAGAAGCTGATGAGGAGAGCGACACAATGGTGGACAGAGGCGTTATTATTACACATCACCATGGTGATCACAGCGGCCCCCACAGCCCCAGCAGACCTCCCTGCCCGGCTTACTCCTCATTATCAGCTCCTCACACTTCTGTAGAAATCTCCATTATTTCTGGAAAATCCCAACATCTTACTTTCACTTTCTCCGCCGTCTAACCTCTCCGGCCTCACTCTACCCGGCAACTGATGACCAGCCGCAGATTTATTTTACTATTGGTGGAGAGGATACCTTCCCTCCAATCAGAGCTGAGCTCCGCCTCCAGTCTGCGGAGTCACTGACTGACGGCTCCAGTTGTTTGTAGGAGAAGTTCTTTATGTTCTCGTCACTCGGGGTCTCCAATGTATCAGGATGATGAAGATGTTCCCCCTCATTGTGCTTCTCCTTCACTTATCTGCAGTGTATTCTGGTGAGTATGGAGGGGATCAGTTATTATATCACTTATCTGCAGTGTATTCTGGGTAGTATGGAGGAGGATCAGTTATTATATCACTTATCTGCAGTGTATTCTGGGGAGTATGGAGGGGATCAGTTATTATATCACTTATCTGCAGTGTATTCTGGGTAGTATGGAGGGGATCAGTTATTATATCACTTATCTGCAGTGTATTCTGGGTAGTATAGAGGGGATCAGTTATCATATCACTCATCTGCAGTGTGTTTTGGTGAGTATGGACGGGGATCAGTTATTCTATCAGTTATCAGCAGTGTATTCTGGGGAGTATGGAGGATATCAGTTATTATATCACTTATCTGTGGTGTATTCTGGGTAGTATGGAGGGGGTCAGTTATTATATCACTTATCTGCAGTGTATTCTGGGTAGTATGGAGGGGATTAGTTATTATATCACTTATCTGTGGTGTATTCTGGGTAGTATGGGGGGATCAGTTATCATATCACTTATCTGCAGTGTATTCTGGGGAGTATGGGAGGGATCAGTTATCATATCACTTATCTGCAGTGTATTCTGGGTAGTATGGGGGGGATCAGTTATCATATCACTTATCTGCAGTGTATTCTGGGGGGCTTCTCATTGCTCTTTGGAGGACAGAATGGCGCGGCGATCTCCGCTGTTCCATCCAGTGACAACTAGCGATATCTGCCCGATGATAAAGGGGAATGATGATCAGTTATTATATCACTTATCTGCGGTGTATTCTGGGTAGTATGGTGGGGGTCAGTTATTATATCACGTATCTGCAGTGTATTCTGGGGAGTATGGAGGGGGTCAGTTATTATATCACGTATCTGCAGTGTATTCTGGGGAGTATGGAGGGGGTCAGTTATTATATCACGTATCTGCAGTGTATTCTGGGGAGTATGGAGGGGGTCAGTTATTATATCACATATCTGCAGTGTATTCTGGGAAGTATGGAGGGTATCAGTTATTATATCACATATCTGCAGTGTATTCTGGGGACTATGGGGGAGGGTTAGTTATTATATCACTTATCTGTAGAGTATTCTGGGTAGTATGGAGGAGGATCAGTTATATCACTTATCTGCAGTGTTTTCTGGTGAGTATGGAGGGGATCAGGTATTATATAACTTATCTGCAGTGTATTCTGGTGAGTATGGAGGGGATCAGCTATTATATCACTTATCTGCAGTGTATTCTGGGGAGTATGGAGGGGGTCAGTTATTATATCACTTATCTGTGGTGTATTCTGGGAGTATGAAGGGGGATCAGTTCTGATATCACTTATCTGCAGTGTATTCTGGGGAGTATGGAGGGGAACAGTTATTATATCACTTATCTGCAGTGTATTCTGGGTAGTATGGTGGGGATCAGTTATTATATCACTTATCTGCAGTGTATTCTGGGTAGTATGGAGGGGAATCAGTTATTATATCACTTATCTGCAGTGTATTCTGGATACTATGGAGGGGGATCAATTGTTATATCACTTGTCTGCAGTGTATTCTGAGTAGTATGGAGAAGATCAGTTATATCACTTATCTGCAGTGTATTCTGGGGAGTATGGAGGGTATCAGTTATTATATCACATATCTGCAGTGTATTCTGGGTAGTATGGAGGGGATGATTTATTGTATCACTTATCTGTAGTGTATTCTGGGTAGTATGGAGGGGATAAGTTATTGTATCACTTATCTGTAGTGTATTCTGTGTAGTATGGAGGTGATCAGTTATTATATCACTTATCTGCAGTGTATTCTGGTCATTATGGAGCAGGATCAGTTATTACACTTATCTGCAGTGTATTCTGGTCAGTATGGAGCAGGATCAGTTATTATATCACTTATCTGCAGTGTATTCTGGTCAGTATGGAGCAGGATCAGTTATTATATCACTTATCTGCACTGTATTCTGGTCAGTTTGGAGGGGAATCAGTTATTCTATCACTTGTCTGTGACGTATTCCGCTGAGTATGGAGAGAATTAGTTATTATATCAGTTATCTGCGGTGCATTCTGGGGAGTATGGAGGGGATCAGTTATTATATCACTTATCTGCAGTGTATTCTGGTGAGTATTGAGGGATATCAGTTATTATATCACTTATCTACGACGTATTCCGGTGAGTATGGCGGGGGATCAGTTATTATATCACTTATCTGCGGTGTATTCTGGGGAGTATGGAGCAGGATCAGCTATTATATCACTTATCTGCAGTGTATTCTGGGTAGTATGGAGGGGGTCAGTTATTATATCACTTATATGCAGTGTATTCTGGGTACTATGGAGGAGAATTATATGGTATACTAGCTGATATATCTGGGTTTGCCCGAGTTAACTTGGTACAAGTGTTTAGGAGTTGTTTGCATGGAAAATTTTATGAAGTTGTGGCTACTTCAGAGTAACTGAGGAATAAAGTATGATGAAAAACAATAAGGACAGCGCCCCTCTTACGAATGTCCAAGAAAACCAAACAATGTTGAAAGGTGTAGATTAGAAGATGAAAAATGACTTACCCGGTGTAGGTGGAGGATGCTTCCCATGAGGGGAGAACCCATCCACTCTACACCTCCAAGTCCTGGTCTGCACGTAGTAACAGAGGACAAATGTCCGCAGGATCCAAATGGAACAAAAGAATGTGTATTCCTTCAATGACCCCCCGTGGATTCGGGGAGGAGCTTGCCCAAAATTTGTTGCATCTCCCAAAACCAAGGGGATGCAACTCCTCAAAAGGAACACAAATGTAAAAACATGCAAAAATATTTTAGGCGCTCTAAAGGAACATACACATTAAATGTAAATACAGGAAATTCCTGTTGAATTTATTACAAAGAAACCTAAAATAATGGCAAATAACAAAGTGCCAAAAAGCAAATTATGCAAATATGCAACGCGTTTCGTCGCTCCTGTGGCGACTTTCTAGCCTAAACTTAGAAAGCCTAAACTTAGAAAGCGGGCCACACAGAGATTGCGCTTTCTAAGTTTAGGCTTGTCCGTGATCTGAGAGTAGTGATGCAACCATGGCAACGTATACACGCTAGGTGCGGTCACATGATATAGGACGTGAAAGCGTCAGTGCATCTTACCTCCGGATGGAGCGCCATGGGTAATACATCCCACGTATATCCACCGGACGGTAGTCATGACGACCGGAGCGTCATGACGCCTTACTTGCTGGCCAAAACCCGGAAGTCCTACAGACAGGTTTGTAAAGCCCACGTATGTACACCGGAAGACAGTCATGACGCCTCGGGCGTCATGACGTCTTACATGGTGGCCGCAACCCGGAAGTCCTACGGACTGCACCGGGCGGCAAGCCCCAGCGTGCATTTCCATCAGGACACGCTGGAGGAAACAGATGAATGGATCAGGATTGGTTAGTGTTCTAATGTAAGTGTTTGCTTTTACATATATATGGCTGTATGTGACTATACATGTTTATGCTTGAGAAAGTCGCCACAGGAGCGACGAAACGCGTTGCATATTTGCATAATTTGCTTTTTGGCACTTTGTTATTTGCCATTATTTTAGGTTTCTTTGTAATAAATTCAACAGGAATTTCCTGTATTTACATTTAATGTGTATGTTCCTTTAGAGCGCCTAAAATATTTTTGCATGTTTTTACATTTGAGGAATAAAGTATGTTCACCATTTTGCATGCTTCTTCGCATTACCCAGGAAGCACCATGTGGAGGCGACCATGCAACATTTCCTTTATATAAAAAAAATATGTTTTTCGGTGCCAATACTTTTGCACTTAGCATTGAATAATCAAGTTGTGACCGCTTTACTTTTCCTATGAAGGTATGTAAGACTCGGGGAGTCAGTGCGTCTTATAGAGCGAATGTGCTTTGTTCATGCGATTGTGAGTGTAACGGGCGATCACGTGAACAATCCGTCGAAGAAACTCGCGATCAGTTAGGAGAGCAGATCTCTCTTCTTTGCGGGAACAGCTGTCGCTCCCCTGCCTCCACCAATCAGCTTAACCCCTTCCTCCTATGAAGCAGTGCTGATAGTTCTTTCATTATTGCATTACTAAGCTACCTTAGTCTCCTGCTGCATCCAATGTTAGAAATACGTCAAAGCAGAGATGACTAGCATATAAAACCCTTTTAGACTAGAGGTAGTGAAATACGCCGAAGAACATGGAAACAGCAGCTGAGAGACATTGTGGGCCGCCTCCAACTGAAAAAACGATACGGGAAGTGAGGAAACAGGAGGAGGAGCTGCAAAAAGCAGATAAAAGTAAGCACACTTTTCGTGGGCACGCCGCAAAATGGCCACAGATAGACGTGGAAACAAAATAGTGGATCATACGTCACCGGAACAGCGGATCTTCAGTCTCTACAATAATGGTCATCTTTGAAGCCAAGCGTCTTGCTGCAGAGAAAGGCATTGAGGACTTCACTGGATCCGCATCGTGGTGCTACAGGTTCATGAGGAGATGTGGCCTTGCTATGCGAACCAAAACTAGAATTGCGCAAAAAATGCCTAAAGAATATGAAGCCAAGATTGTGTCTTTTCATAAATTTGTAATTGATGCAAGAAAGAAAAATGGCTTTGAAATGGGCCAGATTGGGAATATGGATGAAGTCCTGATAACCTGTGATGTTCCATCAAACAGGACTGTTGATTTGAAAGGTGCGAAAACTATAATTGTGAAAACCTCGGGACACGAGAAAACACATTACACGTTGTGTTGTCCTGCAGGGCGGATGGCACCATACTTCCACCATGCCGAAGAGGCGATCCCACGAGGAGTTACTGTCCATGTTCATGAGAAAGGATGGACGAAGGTGGAATGAAAATATGGGTCCAAATCGTGTGGTCCAAACGCCCTGGAGGGCTCCTGAAGAAACCTGCCCTACTAGTACATCACCAGTTTAGGCCAGATATCAGTGAAAACACGGAACAAATATTTAAAGAAGCGAAGACCCATCTAGCTGTAATTCCTGGGGGCTGACCAGCCAGCTGCAGCCCCTGGATGACTCAATTAACAGGCCATTTAAAGTGTTCATGCGAGAGGAGTGGAACAAGTGGATGGCAGCTGGGAATGATGACCGGACACCCACTGGGCGGATGAAAAGGCCCGCTATCACTCCGGAAAGGGTTATTTGCAAATACAGTAAAGGCTCAACAAATTTAAGCAAAATTAGAGTCAAATATTTGTTATGGTTCATAAATGGGTCCTACAAAAGCATCTTTGTAATTAATTGTTGGCGTTTAAATTCAGCAGGGCAAGCAGGGGTTAACCTGCCCCGCAACTGCGCTATTAATAATCTGCCCAGCGACCAGTTAATTCTCATTGTTTACCGGCAGATTCAGCCCTGATAGAACAGCAGCACAGATGAGCCGAGCAACCTGATAGGCTGTGAAGCTGTGAGGTGACAGGAGCTTGGAGGGCTGTGATTGGACACCTGTTGCCTGTCAGCGCAGGGGAGGAGAGAAAATAGCAAGTGTGTGAACGCTGTGAGGTGACAGTCGGTCATAGGAGGAGACAGAAGAGAGAGGGCAGAGTAGTCAGGAGTCAGAGGTGGGCAGAGAGAGAGGAGTCCAGTCAGAGGCGGGCAGAGAGAGAGCAGTCTGGTCAGAGGCGGGCAGAGAGAGAGCAGTCTGGTCAGAGGTGGGCAGAGAGAGAGGAGACTGGTCAGAGGCGGGCAGAGAGAGAGAGGAGTCTGGTCAGAGGCGGGCAGAGAGAGAGGAGTCTGGTCAGAGGCGGGCAGAGAGAGAGAGAGGAGTCTAGTCAGAGGCGGGCAGAGAGAGAGAGGAGTCTGGTCAGAGGCGGGCAGAGAGAGAGAGGAGTCTGGTCAGAGGCGGGCAGAGAGAGAGAGGAGTCTGGTCAGAGGCGGGCAGAGAGAGAGGAGTCTGGTCAGAGGCGGGCAGAGAGAGAGAGGAGTCTGGTCAGAGGCGGGCAGAGAGAGAGAGGAGTCTGGTCAGAGGCGGGCAGAGAGAGAGAGGAGTCTGGTCAGAGGCGGGCAGAGAGAGAGAGGAGTCTGGTCAGAGGCGGGCAGAGAGAGAGAGGAGTCTGGTCAGAGGCGGGCAGAGAGAGAGGAGTCTGGTCAGAGGCGGGCAGAGAGAGAGGAGTCTGGTCAGAGGCGGGCAGAGAGAGAGGAGTCTGGTCAGAGGCGGGCAGAGAGAGAGGAGTCTGGTCAGAGGCGGGCAGAGAGAGAGGAGTCTGGTCAGAGGCGGGCAGAGAGAGAGGAGTCTGGTCAGAGGCGGGCAGAGAGAGAGGAGTCTGGTCAGAGGCGGGCAGAGAGAGAGGAGTCTGGTCAGAGGCGGGCAGAGAGAGAGGAGTCTGGTCAGAGGCGGGCAGAGAGAGAGGAGTCCGGTCAGAGGCGGGCAGAGAGAGAGGAGTCCGGTCAGAGGCGGGCAGAGAGAGAGGAGTCCGGTCAGAGGCGGGCAGAGAGAGAGGAGTCCGGTCAGAGGAGCGCAGAGAGAGAGGAGTCCGGTCAGAGGAGCGCAGAGAGAGAGGAGTCCGGTCAGAGGCGGGCAGAGAGAGAGGAGTCCGGTCAGAGGCGGGCAGAGAGAGAGGAGTCCGGTCAGAGGCGGGCAGAGAGAGAGGAGTCCGGTCAGAGGCGGGCAGAGAGAGAGGAGTCCGGTCAGAGGCGGGCAGAGAGAGAGGAGTCCGGTCAGAGGCGGGCAGAGAGAGAGGAGTCCGCTCAGAGGAGCGCAGAGAGAGAGGAGTCCGCTCAGAGGAGCGCAGAGAGAGAGGAGTCCGCTCAGAGGAGCGCAGAGAGAGAGAGGAGTCCGCTCAGAGGAGCGCAGAGAGAGAGGAGTCCGCTCAGAGGAGCGCAGAGAGAGAGGAGTCCGCTCAGAGGAGCGCAGAGAGAGAGGAGTCCGCTCAGAGGAGCGCAGAGAGAGAGGAGTCCGCTCAGAGGAGCGCAGAGAGAGAGGAGTCCGCTCAGAGGAGCGCAGAGAGAGAGGAGTCCGCTCAGAGGAGCGCAGAGAGAGAGGAGTCCGCTCAGAGGAGCGCAGAGAGAGAGGAGTCCGCTCAGAGGAGCGCAGAGAGAGAGGAGTCCGCTCAGAGGAGCGCAGAGAGAGAGGAGTCCGCTCAGAGGAGCGCAGAGAGAGAGGAGTCCGCTCAGAGGAGCGCAGAGAGAGAGGAGTCCGCTCAGAGGAGCGCAGAGAGAGAGGAGTCCGCTCAGAGGAGCGCAGAGAGAGAGGAGTCCGCTCAGAGGAGCGCAGAGAGAGAGGAGTCCGCTCAGAGGAGCGCAGAGAGAGAGGAGTCCGCTCAGAGGAGCGCAGAGAGAGAGGAGTCCGCTCAGAGGAGCGCAGAGAGAGAGGAGTCCGCTCAGAGGAGCGCAGAGAGAGAGGAGTCCGCTCAGAGGAGCGCAGAGAGAGAGGAGTCCGCTCAGAGGAGCGCAGAGAGAGAGGAGTCCGCTCAGAGGAGCGCAGAGAGAGAGGAGTCCGCTCAGAGGAGCGCAGAGAGAGAGGAGTCCGCTCAGAGGAGCGCAGAGAGAGAGGCGTCCGCTGAGAGGCGGGCAGAGAGAGAGGCGTCGGGTCAGAGGAGCGCAGAGAGAGAGGAGTCCGGTCAGAGGAGCGCAGAGAGAGAGGCGTTGGGTCAGAGGAGCGCAGAGAGAGAGGCGTCGGGTCAGAGGAGCGCAGAGAGAGAGGCGTCGGGTCAGAGGAGCGCAGAGAGAGAGGAGTCGGGTCAGAGGAGCGCAGAGAGAGAGGAGTCGGGTCAGAGGAGCGCAGAGAGAGAGGAGTCGGGTCAGAGGAGCGCAGAGAGAGAGGAGTCCGGTCAGAGGAGCGCAGAGAGAGAGGAGTCCGGTCAGAGGAGCGCAGAGAGAGAGGCGTCCGCTGAGAGGCGGGCAGAGAGAGAGGCGTCGGGTCAGAGGAGCGCAGAGAGAGAGGAGTCCGGTCAGAGGAGCGCAGAGAGAGAGGCGTCCGGTCAGAGGAGCGCAGAGAGAGAGGCGTCCGGTCAGAGGAGCGCAGAGAGAGAGGCGTCCGGTCAGAGGAGCGCAGAGAGAGAGGCGTCCGGTCAGAGGAGCGCAGAGAGAGAGGCGTCCGGTCAGAGGAGCGCAGAGAGAGAGGAGTCCGGTCAGAGGAGCGCAGAGAGAGAGGAGTCCGGTCAGAGGAGCGCAGAGAGAGAGGAGTCCGGTCAAAGGAGCGCAGAGAGAGAGGCGTCGGGTCAGAGGAGCGCAGAGAGAGAGGCGTCGGGTCAGAGGCGGGCAGACAGAGAGGCGTCCGGTCAGAGGAGCGCAGAGAGAGAGGCGTCGTGTCAGAGGCGGGCAGAGAGAGAGGCGTCGGGTCAGAGGCGGGCAGAGAGAGGCGTCCGCTGAGAGGCGGGCAGAGAGAGAGGCGTCCTCTGAGAGGCGAGCAGAGAGAGGCGTCCTCTGAGAGGCGGCGTCCTCTGAGAGGCGGGTCCGGTCAGAGGAGCGCAGAGAGAGAGGAGTCCGGTCAGAGGAGCGCAGAGAGAGAGGCGTCGGGTCAGAGGAGCGCAGAGAGAGAGGCGTCGGGTCAGAGGAGCGCAGAGAGAGAGGCGTCGGGTCAGAGGAGCGCAGAGAGAGAGGCGTCGGGTCAGAGGAGCGCAGAGAGAGAGGCGTCGGGTCAGAGGAGCGCAGAGAGAGAGGCGTCGGGTCAGAGGAGCGCAGAGAGAGAGGCGTCGGGTCAGAGGAGCGCAGAGAGAGAGGCGTCGGGGCAGAGAGAGAGGCGTCGGGTCAGAGGCGGGCAGAGAGAGAGGCGTCGGGTCAGAGGCGGGCAGAGAGAGAGGCGTCGGGTCAGAGGCGGGCAGAGAGAGGCGTCGGGTCAGAGGCGGGCAGAGAGAGAGGCGTCGGGTCAGAGGCGGGCAGAGAGAGAGGCGTCGGGTCAGAGGCGGGCAGAGAGAGAGGTGTCGGGTTTGAGGCGGGCAGACAGAGAGGCGTTGGGTCAGAGGAGCGCAGAGAGAGAGGCGTCGGGTCAGAGGAGCGCAGAGAGAGAGAGGCGTCGGGTCAGAGGAGCGCAGAGAGAGAGAGAGACGTCGGGTCAGAGGAGCGCAGAGAGAGAGGCATCGGGTCAGAGGAGCGCAGAGAGAGAGAGGCGTCGGGTCAGAGGAGCGCAGAGAGAGAGAGGCGTCGGGTCAGAGGAGCGCAGAGAGAGAGAGAGACGTCCGGTCAGAGGAGCGCAGAGAGAGAGGCGTCCGGTCAGAGGAGCGCAGAGAGAGAGAGGCGTCCGGTCAGAGGAGCGCAGAGAGAGAGGTGTCCGGTCAGAGGAGTGCAGAGCGAGGCGTCCGGTCAGAGGAGCGCAGAGAGACGGCTGGACAGCCATCCCTGTGAACAGATAGAAACTAATGTTAGTCGGTCAGTGAGCTCACTGCTGGACATAGAAGAGGACGGTTTCTGTACTGGAGAGTGTAGTGACTGCAGCGTGTAGGAGACGGCGGGAGAAGAGAGAGATGAGGAATAGGGAGAGAGATCAGTCAGTGTGCAGCAGAGCAGTCAGTGTCGGTACAGGAGAGCGGCCATAGGATAGTGAGAGTCTGTTGTAGTGAAAGCTAGCAGTATAGTGGAGCATGCCAGTAGGAGTTGTCATAGGGACGCAGTCGTCGAATAGTGAGGAGAGGGGTAGTGGCAGTGAAAGCTGTTTTCGGGACGTCGGAGGGGTCCGGAGCCCTACAGATTTCTGTCAGGAGAGTCACCAGACCCCGTGTGGTGAGTTGTGGCTACTACAGCAGGCTGACGACGCAAAAGCCCCTCGCCATACATCATCCATTATCGGGATTCCCATGGAGGCTGTTTATGTGAGGAGGCCCTTCAGCAGCGCCCCCTCACCATCAGGAGGGATAAGGCTCCACATTTCCATTAAGGCCTGACGGTCCAGCAGCGCAGACATGAAAACTACACCAGAAAGTAGTAGCACATCCCTCAGGTGAGGTTCTCTCCTTTTCTATGTGTTCTCATAGCGAGTTCCAAGCGATTACGCCGTTCATACACCATGTTTATTGTATAGCGGCTGCGGGGCGCATGCATCCAGTGACTTCAATGGAGGCCGTCTGCGAGGAATCAGTGTTAAAGGAGCATGCTGCGATTTTTATTACATTTGCAGAATACGCAATTCCGACCTTCGAGTGTAAAGGAACACTGCGGATCCTCCGTGCGGACAGTGATCGCACATTCCGCAATTCACATCCTGTGGTGTGAGGACGGCCTGGGGGTCCGTCTATACGGGTCGGGTCTGCTGGGGGTCCGTCTATACGGGTCGGGTCTGCTGGGGGTCCGTCTATACGGGTCGGGTCTGCTGGGGGTCCGTCTATACGGGTCGGGTCTGCTGGGGGTCCGTCTATACGGGTCGGGTCTGCTGGGGGTCCGTCTATACGGGTCGGGTCTTCTGGGGGTCCGTCTATACGGGTCGGGTCTGCTGGGGGTCCGTCTATACGGGTCGTGTCTGCTGGGGGTCCGTCTATACGGGTCGGGCTGCTGGGAGTCCGTCTATACGGGTCGGGTCTGCTGGGGGTCCGTCTATACGGGTCGGGTCTGCTGGGGGTCCGTCTATACGGGTCGGGTCTGCTGGGGGTCCGTCTATACGGGTCGGGTCTGCTGGGGGTTTTGTCTCACCAAAGCCGTTTGTGATGTTTTCCCGCTGCTGCAGATTTCTGGGATATTCTGTATATCCCGCCCTGTATGGTCGCTCCCTGAGGAGGGCGCCATTCTGTAGTTCTTACACGCTCTGCTATAATGTCCGTCTCTATAGCGGCAGTTAGCTACAGTACTTGGGTACTGCGGTGCGGTGACATCTCCTCCTACGGCCGCTGCTCTCTGTACAGGACATTACATGGATGTCAGCGGTGATTATACAGTAAATGGCGTCTCCAGCGATGAATATATCTCCGTGGTGACGGCGGTGTCCGTCCGGCTCTGGTCACACCGCTGTCAGGCTTCTGTCCTCACAGATACGTCACATCCATCATCATTCCCCTTTATCATCGGTCAGATATCGCTTGTTGTCGCCGGATGGAACCGCGGAGCTCGCCGCGCCATTCTGTCCTCCACAGAGCAATGAGAAGCTGATGAGGAGAGCGACACAATGGTGGACAGAGGCGTTATTATTACACATCACCATGGTGATCACAGCGGACCCCACAGACCCAGCAGACCTCCCTGCCCGGCTTACTCCTCATTATCAGCTCCTCACACCCCACAGACCCAGCAGACCTCCCTGCCCGGCTTACTCCTCATTATCAGCTCCTCACAGCCCCAGCAGACCTCCCTGCCCGGCTTACTCCTCATTATCAGCTCCTCACACCTCACAGACCCAGCAGACCTCCCTGCCCGGCTTACTCCTCATTATCAGCTCCTCACACCCCACAGACCCAGCAGACCTCCCTGCCCGGCTTACTCCTCATTATCAGCTCCTCACACCCCACAGACCCAGCAGACCTCCCTGCCCGGCTTACTCCTCATTATCAGCTCCTCACACTTCTCTACAAATCTCCATTATTTCTGGAAAATCCCAACATCTTACTTTCACTTTCTCCGCCGTCTAACCTCTCCGGCCTCACTCTGCCCGGCAACTGATGACCAGCCACAGATTTATTTTACTATTGGTGGAGAGGATACCTTCCGTCCAATCAGAACTGAGCTCCGCCTCCAGTCTGCGGAGTCACTGACTGACGGCTCCAGTTGTTTGTCTTGGGAGAAGTTCTTTATGTTCTCGTCACTCCAAGGTATCAGGATGAGGAAGATGTTCCCCCTCATTGTGCTTCTTCATTTATCTACAGTGTATTCTGGTGAGTATGGAGGGGATCAGTTATTATATCCCTTATCTGCGATGTATTCTGGTGAGTATGGAGGGGATCAGTTATTATATCACTTATCTGCAGTGTATTCTGGTAAGTATGGAGGGGATCAGTTATTATATCACTTATCTGCAGTGTATTCTGGGTAGTATGGAGGGGATCAGTTATTATATCACTTATCTGTGACGTATTCCGCTGAGTATGGAGGGGATCAGTTATTATATCACTTATCTGCAGTGTATTCTGAGTAGTATGGAGGGGATCAGTTATTATATTACTTATCTGCAGTATATTCTGGAGAGTATGGAGGAGGATCAGTTATTATATCACTTATCTGCAGTGCATTCTGGTGAGTATGGAGGGGATCAGTTATTATATCACTTATCTGCGGTGTATTCCGGGTAGTATGGAGGGGATCAGTTATTATATCACTTATCTGCAGTGCATTCTGGTGAGTATAGAGGGGATCAGTTATTATATCACTTATCTGTGGTGTATTGTGGGTAGTATGGAGGGGGATCAGCTATTATATCACTTATCTGCAGTGTATTCTGGTGAGTATGGAGGGGGATCAGTTATTATAACACTTATTTGCGACGTATTCCGGTGAGTATGGAGGGGGATCAGTTATTATATCTCTTATCTGCAGTGTATTCTTGGTAGTATAGAGGAGAGCAGTTATTATATCACTTATCTGTAGTGTACTCTGGGGAGTATGGAGGGGATCAGTTATTATATCACTTATCTGCAGTGTATTCTGGGGAGTATGGAGGGGGATCAGTTATTATATCACTTATCTGCGGTGTATTCTGGGTAGTATGGAGGGGGATCAGTTATTATATCACTTATCTGCAGTGTATTCTGGGGAGTATGGAGGGGATCAGTTATTATATCACTTATCTGCAGTGTATTCTGGGGAGTATGGAGGAGGATCAGTTATTATATCACTTATCTGCAGTGTATTCTGGGGAGTATGGAGAGGGATCAGTTATATCACTTATCTGCAGTGTATTCTGGGGAGTATGGAGGGGATCAGTTATTATATCACTTATCTGTAGTGTACTCTGGGGAGTATGGAGGGGATCAGTTATTATATCTCTTATCTGTGGTGTATTCTGGTGAGTATGCAGGGGATCAGTTATTATATCACTTATCTGCGGTGTATTGTGGGGAGTATGGAGAGGGATCAGTTATTATATCACTTATCTGCAGTGTATTCTGGGGAGTATGGAGGGGATCAGTTATTATATCACTTATCTGCAGTGTATTCTGGGTAGTATGGAGGGGGATCAGTTATTATATCACTTATCTGCAGTGTATTCTGGGTAGTATGGAGGGGGATCAGTTATTATATCACTTATCTGCGGTGTATTCTGGTGAGTAGGGAGGAGGATCAGTTATTATATCACTTATCTGCAGTGTATTCTGGTGAGTATGGAGGAGGATCAGTTATTATATCACTTATTTGCGGTGTATTCTGGGGAGTATGGAGGGGGATCAGTTATTATATCACTTATCTGCAGTGTATTCTGGTAAGTATGGAGTTGACCAGTTATTATATCACTTATCTGTGACGTATTCCGCTGAGTATGCAGGGGATCAGTTATTATATCAGTTATCTGCAGTGTATTCTGGGGAGTATGGAGGGGGATCAGTTATTATATCACTTATCTGCAGTGTATTCTGGTCAGTATGGAGCAGAATCAGTTATTATATCACTTATCTGTGACGTATTCCGCTGAGTATGGAGGGAATTAGTTATATCACTTATCTGCAGTGTATTCTGGTGCGTATTGGAGGGGGGATCAGTTATTATATCGCTTATCTACGATGTATTCCTGTGAGTATGGAGGGGGATCAGTTATTATATCACTTATCTGCAGTGTACTCTGGGGACTATGGAGGGGGATCAGTTATTATATCACTTATCTGCAGTGTATTCTGGGGAGTATCGAGGAACTCAGTTATTATATCACTTATCTGCAGTGTATTCTGGGGAGTATGGAGGGGATCAGTTATTATATCATTTATCTGCAGTGTATTCTGGGTAGTATGGAGGGGGATCAGTTATTATATCACTTATCTGCAGTGTATTCTGGGGAGTATGGAGGGGATCAGTTATTATATCACTTGTCTGCGGTGTATTCTGGTGAGTATGGAGGGGGTCAGTTATTATATCACTTATCTGCAGTGTATTCTGGGGAGTATCGAGGAACTCAGTTATTATATCTCTTATCTGCGGTGTATTCTGGGGAGTATGGAGGAGGATCAGTTATTATATCACTTATCTGCAGTGTATTCTGGGGACTATGGAGGGGGTCAGTTATTATATCACTTATCTGCAGTGTATTCTGGTGAGTATGGAGGGGGGATCAGTTATTATATCACTTATCTGCAGTGTATTCTGGTGCGTATGGAGGGCGGATCAGTCATTATATCACTTATCTGCAGTGTATTCTGGTGAATATGGAGGGGGGTCAGTTATTATATCACTTATCTGCAGTGTATTCTGGTGAATATGGAGGTGATCAGCTATTATATCACTTATCTGCAGTGTATTCTGTGTAGTATGGAGGAGGATTATATGTTATACTAGCTGATACACCCGGCTTTGCCCGAGTTAACTTGGTACAGGTGTTTAAATGTTGTTTGCATGGAAAATGTTATGAAGTTGTGGCTACTTCAGAGGAACCGAAGAATAAACTGTGTTCACTATTTTGCATGGTTCTCCGCATTACCCAGGAAGCACCATGTGGAGGCGACCATGCAACATTTCCTTTATATAAAAGTAAAAAAAAAAATAAATTTTTCGGTGCTAATACTTTTGCACTTAGCATTGAATAGTCAAGTTGTGACCGCTTTACTTTTCCTATGTAGGTATGTAAGACTCGGGGAGTCAGTGCGTCTTATAGAGCGAATGTGCTTTGTTCATGCGATCGCAAGTGTAACGGGTGATCACGTGAACAATCCGCCGAAGAAACTTGCGATCAGTTAGGAGAGCAGTTCTCTCCCCTTTGCACTGACGCCCGTATGTACCGCTGATTGGTGGTGAGCCCCGGCGGGAACAGCTGTCGCTCCCCTGCCTCCACCAATCAGCTTAAAGGGGTTGTCCCGCAAAACAAAGTGGGGTTATACACTTCTGTATGGCCATATTAATGCACTTTGTAATATACATTGTGCATTAAATATGAGCCATACAGAAGTTATTCACTTACCTGTTCCGTTGCTGGCGTCCACGTCTCCATGGTGCCGTCTAATTTTCAGCGTCTAATCGCCCGATTAGACGTGCTTGCGCAGTCCGGTCTTCTCCCTTCTGAATGGGGCCGCTCGTGCCGGAGAGCTGCTCCTCGTAGCTCCGCCCCGTCATGTGTGCCGATTCCAGCCAATCAGGAGGCTGGAATCGGCAATGGAACGCACAGAGCCCACGGTGTACCATGGGAGAAGACCTGCGGTCCACCGTGGGTGAAGATCCCGGCGGCCATCTTCGCAAGGTAAGTATGAAGTCGCCGGAGTGCGGGGATTCGGGTAAGTACTACCCGGTTTTTTTTTTTATCCCTGCATCGGGTTTGTCTCGCGCCGAACGGGGGGGCTATTGAAAAAAACAAAAAACGTTTCGGCGCGGGACAACCCCTTTAACCTCTTCCTCCTATGAAGGAGTGCTGATAGTTCTTTCATTATTGCATTACTAAGCTACCTTAGTCTCCTGCTGCATCCAATGTTAGAAATACATCAAAGCAGAGATAACTAGCATATAAAACCCTTTTAGACTAGAGGTAGTGAAATACGCCGAAGAACATGGAAACAGCAGCTAAGAGACATTGTGGGCCGCCTCCAACTGAAAAAACGATACGGGAAGTGAGGAAACAGGAGGAGGAGCTGCAAAAAGCAGAGAAAAGTAAGCACAGTTTTCATGGGCACGCTGCAAAATGGCCAGAGATAGACGTGGAAACGAAATAGTGGAATTGCGCAACAAATGCCTAAAGAATATGAAGCCAAGATTGTGTCTTTTCATAAATTTTTAATTGATGCAAGAAAGAAAAATGGCTTTGAAATAGGCCAGATTGGGAATATGGATGAAGTCCTGATAACCTGTGATGTTCCATCAAACAGGACTGTTGATTTGAAAGGTGCAAAAACTATAACTGTGAAAACCTCGAACATGAGAAAACGCATTACACGTTGTGTTGTCCTGCAGGGCGGATGGCACCATACTTCCACCATGCCGAAGAGGCGATCTCACGAGGAGTCATTGTCCATGTTCATGAGTAAGGATGGATGGATGAAGGTGGAATGAAAATATGGATTGAAAACGTGTGGCCCAAACGCCCTGGAGGGCTTCTGAAGAAACCTGCCCTACTAGTACTTGACCAGTTTAGGCACATGCCAGTGAAAACACAAAAAAAATATTTAAAGAGGCAAAGACCCATCTAGCTGTAATTCCTGGGGGCTGACCAGCCAGCTGCAGCCTCTGGATGATTCCATTAACAAGCCATTTAAAGTTTTCATGCGAGAGGAGTGTAACAAGTGGATGGCGGCTGGGAATCCTGACTGGACACCCGCTGGGCGGATGAGAAGGCCCGCTATCACTCCAGATTGTGAGTGGGTGAAGACATCGTGGCGGGCTGTGAGGGACGACATTGTTGTAGGATCCTTCAAAAATGTGGCACCAGTAATGCCTTGGAGGGTTCTGAGGATGAGGTCCTTTATGAAGATGCTATTCAAGTTGAATGTAAAAGCTGGTTGCAGCACACCACAATAAACCGCCTGGTGGGGGAGTATTCAAAAACAGATGGGTGCACAGGCTTCCTGTAGTTTGGGTCTGGACTCAATGACCCACTCCAAGCATAATCACCAGATCACTAAGCGGCGAAGTCAGCACTCCAGGACTCCAGCATAAATAGGCAACATTCTCTTTAATCCTCCATAAAAAACCGCGGTTCTTTATGAAGATGCTGACACCAGTGATAGTGAGATGGATAAGTTCGGACAGTAGTGAGGAGTTTTGGGGTTTCCTGATGACTAGAGGTGTATTGTTCTAAAATTAAAAACCTCTGCTCATCTGTTAATTACAGTAACACTAGCTCTTACCGCGGCTGCTGACTGACTGCTGTTCATGCTTATACATTACTCTGGTATTTTATTATATATTTTAGCCCACTTTTTGGTTCAAAATATTTTTTTCCTACTTTCCTCCTCTAAAACCTAGGTGCGTCTTATAGAGCGAAACATACGGTGTGTGTAATATATATATATTATAGTAGACGATTATTATTTTTGTGGTATGCCTTTATGTACTGATATGCTGTAATCTATAAAACGGCAGGATATAATTTGCACCATAGAAGAAATGCTACTGTTTTCTCGGAACTCTGCGTTGGGCTCCGGCGTTCTTCTGTCAGTAGAGATGATGCAATCACCGTGTGACAGTATGGCGGTATTACTGCGATACATGTAAATATTTAGAAAACTAATGAGATTTACTGAGGAAAAGGAGGCAAAAAAAGGAGAACATGACGTGCGGCAAATATATTATATATTACAGAACATGGAAAATAGGGGAGCAGCTAAGAGTCATAACATGTGATACATTTATTACAGCCGCGTCAGTTTGTGGTGCAAGTTATTGGTGTGTATGTACAGCCGCCATGGGGTTGTGTGAGGGAAGAAATGTATCTAACATGTCTAGCGACATTTGGCAGTTATATCATATGCGCCATATCCTCTGCGGTATAACGTCATTTATCTTCTAAGACTGATGATATCTCTCATCCGTACCCAACAAGTCCTACACGGCTGCGTCCTCCCCTCATCATCCTCACAAGTTGTACATTATATAATGGCTGATAGATAGTCTGTTCTATAAATGCCACAACTGGCGGTCCGTACCGCTCAGACCCCGGATGTAATAATCACAGCATCAGCTGCTGTGTGAGCTGACACTGGGGTATCAGAACATCATGATGAAGCAGACAGAGACTTCTTGTAAATCATTACAGTTTGATATAAAACTTTCAAAAGAGGTTCCGCAGCAGGTGCAGTGTGTGCTAGACAGTAAATAACACTAGCTGCCTCAGAACCTCTTTGAGGAGCTATAAGGTACTGTGGGGCGCACAATCTACCACATATAGAGCCCCCCTGTAGTTCTTCCCTATGCGGCGTGGTGAGAGACGAGAACATAACATGTACAACACGGAGAAAATCACATCATGTAACATCTGCTGCTTCTCACACACATGACTGAGACCCTGTCACCTACACGCTGTACATACATACATACATGACCGAGACCCTGTCACCTACACGCTTTACATACATGACCGAGACCCTGTCACCTACACGCTGTACATACATACATGATCGAGACCCTGTCACCTACACGCTGTACATACATACATGATCGAGACCCTGTCACCTACACGCTCTACATACATACATGACTGAGACCCTGTCACCTACACGCTGGACATACATACATACATACATGACTGAGACCATGTCCCCTACACGCTGTACATACATACATGACCTAGACCATGTCCCCTACATGCTGTACATACATACATACATGACCGAGACTCTGTCACCTACATGCTGTACATACATACATGACCGAGACCCTGTCACCTACACGATGTACATTCATACATGACCGAGACCCTGTCACCTACACGCTGTACATACATACATGACCGAGACCCTATAACCTACACGCTGTGTACATACATACATGACTAAGACCCTGTCACTTACACGCTGTACATACATACATGACCGAGACCCTGTCAGCTACACGCTGTACATACATACATGACCAAGACCCTGTCACCTACACGCTGTACATACATACATGACCGAGACCCTGTCCCCAACACACTGTACATACATACATGACCGAGACCCTGTCACACACTGTACATACATACATGACCGAGACCCTGTCACACACTGTACATACGTGACCCAGACCCTGTCCCCTATAGATATATACATGATAACTCTTCCTGTGATTGTAGTATATGGCGGCTTCACATCAGTGTTGCGCGGTGTTTGCATCATAAAAGACGTGCTTTCACGTGTGTTTTTGCACATATTACTGTACATTTTGCGCTCGCTGCGTCATACCACATGCACACGGGTCACAGCCGCACCCCGATTCACATGGCTATTTAGCCTAATGAGGTCCAGGTGTGTTCTTTCTTCTTCAAAATTGTGCAGCTGTGCGGGTACTGAGTGTGAATTTGTGGGGCCTTCGGTGAGCAAATGTGCACAAAAATACAGCGTGGTGTTTATTTTTTTTTCGCACGCGCGAAAACACGTAATGAGAATGAAGCTATTGAGCTCAGTGGGTTCTATCCTCTGTATTGTGCGCGAACACGCTGGTGTGACTCCGCCCCGTGTGTGATATGTAACACTCTGTATCTCTCAGACAGTCACTCTCTGCGCTATTATAAAACGGCGGTCTCGGCTCCGGGGTCCGGGATACCTGAGTACTCTTATGTTGGATATGTGGATGATCAGGAGATTGTGAGTTATAACTCAGTCAGCCGGAGGTTGTTACCGCGAGCGGAGTGGATGAAGAAGGAGGAACCCGAATACTGGGAGGACAATACACAGATTGGTAAAGCAAATGAGGCTGCATCCAGACATAATGTGAGGATAGCGATGGAGCGCTTCAACCAGACCGGAGGTGAGAGACATATATACTGTATATACTAGTATACACCCTACTGTATATGCACATTCATATACACAATACACACTAATATACAGATGGTGTACTCTATGCTCACTGATATATACAGTATATATACTACACTGTATACACACTAATATGTACATTGTATACTACACTGTATACACACTAATATACACTATATATACACACACATATATCGTATATACATACACACTGATATATGCACAATATAATATATATATACACACACACTGATATAAATATATATACTACACTGTATACACATTCATATAGACACACTATATACACATGGTATGCTCTGTGCTCACTGATATATACAAACTGCACTTTTTCTAATATACAAAAATCCAGAATTTCAGGGGAAAAAAATATCGCTCATGTGAATACATTGATAGTAAATAATGAGTCCTCTCACTGTACGAGTTCCATCCGTATCGGACTAAACCCGCGTGATAACATCGTCCTGTGGGGGTGCGACCTCTAAGCGCCTCTGTAACGCGGGGGTCCTAATGTGAGCCGATGGAGGACAGAAACCTCCTGGAGCGGAAGGCAATGTATTCCCCACCACTACAGAAGGATGGCGCTATGTGATGACGCTCCCCTCCGTCAGGACCTCCTGGGGTTTGTGTTCGGGCAGGAATTCAGCTGTTTTGGAGTCGTTGCTAAACAAAAACAGTTCCCAGCGGTGCTCTGCGTGAGCCGCCTCATGTGTCCGTATCGCCACATCTTCCGTGTCGGGTGGTGGACCCGTTGTGGTCTCACAGGGGCGTAATTTTCACAGTGGATTTAACAGAATGTAAACGTGTATATGTGTCGGGATAACAAAACCCACAACACGTCCGTGGAAGCATCTCCGCAGTGAGAATACCCCCCACACCGTTCTCTGCTTGTGTTGTGGATTTTGCGCAGTTTTTAGGCCCCGCCCACACTGTGTTGTCAGGTACATTTCTTGCATGCAAAAAACGCACAGAAAGTGTAAACAACGCATTTTATAGGATACATTCTCATTATTACATCGTATGTGTGATATACGGTAGAATCCGCTATAAATGAGCAGCGCCCGTATTTACTGCAATCCTCATAAAATGTCAGGAAAGTTCTGGAACTAAATACAGAAAAACTGAAATCCCAGATAAACGCGCCGCGAGACGAGCGGAAACTAAACCCATTGGCTGCAACGTAAACACATAATTGTATCAGTTATTATCCGCTGTATTTGCGGACAGAACGCGGCGCTTCAATCCCACAAACATAAGAAACGCACAGAAACGTTCGCACGGCTTCACTACATTTAACCCCTTATGGCCTGCGGGTCAGTGAGACGCTACGTAACCAGCCAGTTTTTGGACTAAACCATGTGCGTTTCCCGGATGCCCATATGGCGGTGAGGACGGGCGCTGGCGCTACATGTGATCCACCATTATTGTATCAGTCGGTGGGTCCAGGCGCAGCGCAGATCCGTATGTGGTGACCGCAGATCGTCCGCAGCGAGTTCCGGGCCCTTATAGTTAGTGATCGCCTCCATTATTCTGCAGATTTCCTGCGTACGATGCGGAGTGATAGGTGTGAGGACACGGGGCATGTAATAAGTCTCCTTACAGTATTACGCTCCTCCTCAGCAGTACAAGGAGCCGGTGAGGCAGTTATATAATAATGTACAGAGAAGTACAAATCTGAGGGGGGCATTAACCCCTTCCTCACCTTCCCCCGTTTCTCCTCTGGGCTCTTCCATTAGATCAGTTATAGGGAACATGACAGTTACCTGTCCAGGTGCCATATGTGGGCAGAGCTATCTACCATTACACGGACTGCCAGTCACATGACTAGGGATGATGTAGCAGTACATACTGTGTTTAGCCCACTGAACTACAACTGGTAGATGGAGGGGCATGCTGGGAACTGTAGTTCACACACCAGTGTTTGATTCACTGAGGCAAGGATAGTCCAAAAAAGACTAAACTTTGAAAGTTTTAAAGGTGAAAAATCGTATTAATTTGTACAAAGGTGATAACCGTGACTCGGTGGAGCTGACGCCTCCCTTGCGAGTTGTGAAGTGTGCCCGGCACGACTGATCAATGTCCATCACTAACGGTTGTGACACAAAATACAAGAAATACATCCCCTTCATAGTCGATTTAGGACAAATAATTATTCCACAAAGTCCTGACCTTAATTCCCGCACACCATAAGGGAGAATAGTTTTCTATTTTTTGTCAGGTGTTCGTCTCGTTTATATCGATATTTTAATTGTTTGAATAGAAGTTAGATTTTATAGTCCAGTCAACACACAAGTGTTCGCCCCCGGCTGTTAATAAGCCGTGTTACAGACTGTATATAGTACATGTGAAGGACACGTATAACATCACATGAGTGACCTGTGTATAATATGTACAGTATGTGTCATACACCTGTATATTACATGTCACACACATACACTGCACATATGACCGGTACATTACATACGTGTTCTGTATAACATGTTCTGTCTGCAGGGTTCCATATTTTCCAGTTGATGGAGGGCTGTGAGCTGGATGATGACGGCAGCATCAGAGGATATCAGCAGTACAGATATGATGGAGGAGAGTTCATAGCGCTGGACACACAGACCTGGACATACACGGCCACCATGAGCCAGGCGCTGATCACCACACAGAGATGGAACAGTCCGGAAGAACGAGAGGGGGAGAGAAACAGGAATTATCTGGAGAATATCTGTATAGACTGGCTGAAGAAATATGTGGAGAACGGGAGAGAAGAGCTGGAGAGGAGAGGTGAGGCTCATCATCATGTCACATGTATGTGTGTGTGTGATATATGTGTGTGTGATATATGTGTGTGTGATGTATATGCGTGTGATATATATATACGTGATGTGTTATATATGTGGGTGTGATGTATGTGTGATGTATGATATGTGTGTGTGATGTATGGTATATGTGTGATGTGTGTGTGTTGTGTGTGTGAGGTATGGAGCCCCGGCCATCAGTACAGTCACAGACCTTTTCCTTCCCACCTTCCTAGAACCATAACTTGTATTCCCCGGCGGACGCCGCCGTACGAGGACTTTGTTTTAGCAAGATTATTATTTTTTCCGTAACAGCGCCGTTTTGGATACATATAAAACATATTGTATAACTTATTAAAGGGGTTTTGCACAAAAATACTATTGCTGCGCTCTCCTAGGATAGTTGATCAATAGTTGATCGGCTGAGGCCCTCCGCTCTGGCACCCGCTGACAGCGCTGGTATACACTGGGATCAGAGCAGAAGCCACTTTAGTGGCCGGCACTTGTAACTGCAGGCTGGGGTCCCATTAAAATCAATAGAGGGGGGGTGGGGTGGGGGTTACACCTGCAATTACAAGCGCCGGCCACTACACAGGGGTTGGAGCAGTGGCTTCCGGGCGCACACCTCTTCATGTATTAGGGGCTTCCCAGCACCTCCAGGCACCTTCTCAGAAATGTGCGCCAGGTCCGACCCACTGTACATCTCTGGCATAATTTACTCCAGTTTCTGGCATAACTCACACTTAAATCTGTCGGGCCAGGGCAGCCCCCCCCCATCTTTTTTTTTCTTCAGAAATGGCTAGGCCCGCACAAAAGCTAAAAAGTTCAAATTTTTGCAGAAATTTTTCACAGAAATGTGCACTTTTTAATGTTTTTCTGTCATTATAAATGTCCCCGATTGAACTTTAGAATATTCTTCCTGCGCTGACATCGTCCTGTTCCTGCACCGCTGATCTCCGGATAAGCCGCCTGTCCTATGTGTAATAATGTGGATTATGATATGAGGCTCTTTTCTGCCTCTTGTGGCTCAGATATGGAGCTGCAGCGTGATTTACATATTAGTTTAGTAGTGTATTTATTATATAGCGATATTACAGTCCAGACCCCCTCTCTCCCTGCAATCAGTACAGAATACAGCCGGACGCTATCATAGCGCCATCTGGTGGTGCAGTATGATATATTCCGCTATTCTACTTTTATGGTAGTAACAGAACCGCCTCCATGCTCTCTTTACGGTAACTGATGTAGCCATAAGACCAGGACACATTCTGACTTTTCTTCTGTCCTAGGCAAAAAGGTGACATGACGCCCCACTAAGGCTGCCATCTTTTTCTCCAAAATGGCTGTTACCATTCCTATATTCCAACGCTGTACTCTAAGGTCCCTTGTATTAAAGTGCCAGCTGCCTCCTGTATTGTGTCACCAGTTGACCTTGTAGTGAGTCGCGAGCAACAGACACCCCTCATAATGGGGCTCTAGCTGCTGACACCTACATAATAATGCACAGGTAGTCCAGGGGCCCCTCATGACCTACTATAGTCAGGGGTATTACAGAACTCATGGGGCCCCTCATGACCTACTATAGTCAGGGGTATTACAGAACTCATGGGGCCCCATTACAGAACTCCGAATCATTACCAAATAAAACTTTATATATTATTCTAGAAAACAAGTTGTAGAACCCAGCAGACATAGCAGCTCAGCTCTAGTAGACCCAGTCAGATACCAGCTCTACACAGTGATAGTGATTACAGTGCGGTTACCTCCAGTGGTTATAGGGGACGTCTGGTTTAGTTTTTCTTTCCTCTATATGAGCTCAGATCACCATGAAGATTTCTCTGTAGACTCTTCCCGTTGTGTCGCTACTCCCTTCTCTCAGTATTCCATCATAGTAATAGCACCCCCACTAAATAAGAGCCCCCTCTGTGGCCTCATTTAGTAATTGTCCACACTCCCAAACCTCTGGTTGGACATCACCATTCCTACAAGCCACTTCTTTCTCACTCACACTGTCAGTAGTGCCGGACGCAGTGCGATCCATGCAGAGGATAACCTGACTCTTCCCCCATGTATTAGTGCAGGAGGGGAGGACAGTTTAACAGTTTAGGAGAAGAAGCTGCTTGTGATAGCATTGGACATTCAGGAGTGGGTCTTGGCAGTTCGGTGGTAGGGTGGCACCATTCAGCCCCATGCCCCACCTTGGCATAATTATTTTCGGTAAAAGATAATTACGGCCACTGGAGGTTTATGTCCGGCCCTCCTGACACTTCCAAGCTGGATCCGGTCTTTGTTGCAGGGTCTCCAAGCCGTTACTCATCCGGATAGTCCCGGTAGTCTGGCTGCTGACGCTGCACTGTTCCGAGTTTCAGTACCCAACAGTCTGAACAGGAGTCTTGCAGTAATAAAGGCTACGATCAGGGCCGGCAGCGCAAGTGTATTAACGAGGTCCAGGCTGAACATCAGGGCCGGCAGCACAAGTGTATTAACGAGGTCCAGGCTGAACATCAGCGCCGGCAGCACAAGTTTATTAACGAGGTCCAGACTAAACATCAGGGCCGGCAGCACAAGTGTATTAACGAGGTCCAGGCTGAACATCAGGGCTGGCAGCACAAGTGTATTAACGAGGTCCAGGCTGAACATCAGGGCCGGCAGCACAAGTGTATTAACGAGGTCCAGGCTGAACATCAGGGCCGGCAGCACAAGTGTATTAACGAGGTCCAGGCTGAAGATCAGCACCGGCAGCACAAGTTTATTACTGAGGTCCAGACTGAACATCAGGGCCGGCAGCACAAGTGTATTAACGAGGTCTAGGCTGAACATCAGGGCCGGCAGCACAAGTGTATTAACGAGGTCCAGGCTACAATCGGGGCCGGCAGCACAAGGGTATTAACGAGGTCCAGACTGAACATCAGGGTCGGCAGCATAAGTGTATTAACGAGGTCCGGGCTGAACATCAGGGCCGGCAGCACAAGTGTATTAACGAGGTCCAGGCTGAAGATCAGCGCCGGCAGCACAAGTTTATTAACGAGGTCTCGGCTGAACATCAGGGCCGGCAGCACAAGTGTGTTAACGAGGTCTGGGCTGAACATCAGGGCCGGCAGCACAAGTGTATTAACGAGGTCCGGGCTGAACATCAGGGCCGGCAGCACAAGTGTATTAACGAGGTCCAGGCTGAACATCAGGGCCGGCAGCACAAGTGTATTAACGAGGTCCAGGCTGAACATCAGGGCCGGCAGTACAAGCGTATTAACGAGGTCCGGGCTGAACATCAGGGCCGGCAGCACAAGTGTATTAACGAGGTCTGGGCTGAACATCAGGGCTGGCAGCACAAGTGTATTAACGAGGTCTGGGCTGAAGATCAGGGCCGGCAGCACAAGTGTATTAACGAGGTCCAGGCTGAACATCAGGGCCGGCAGCACAAGTGTATTAACGAGGTCCAGGCTGAACATCAGGGCCGGCAGCACAAGTGTATTAACGAGGTCCAGGCTGAACATCAGGGCCGGCAGCACAAGTGTATTAACGAGGTCCAGGCTGAACATCAGGGCCGGCAGCACAAGTGTATTAACGAGGTCTGGGCTGAACATCAGGGCCGGCAGCACAAGTGTATTAACGAGGTCTGGGCTGAACATCAGGGCCGGCAGCACAAGTGTATTAACGAGGTCCAGGCTGAACATCAGGGCCGGCAGCACAAGTCTATTAACGAGGTCCAGGCTGAACATCAGGGCCGGCAGCACAAGTGTATTAACGAGGTCCAGGCTGAACATCAGGGCCGGCAGCACAAGTGTATTAACGAGGTCTGGGCTGAACATCAGGGCCGGCAGCACAAGTGTATTAACGAGGTCCAGGCTGAACATCAGGGTCGGAAGCAAGCAATAATAAAGTCCAGAGTCTCAATGGTCAGAGTCAGGTAAGGATCAGCACCAGGATATACACAAATGGGGGCTTTACAAGAAGTGGCATGTATGTATTCCAAAATGGTACCATCACCAACTATAGGACATTCCGCAAAAAATGAGCCCTCGCAGAACTATGTCAACGGAAAAATAAAAAAACTATATCCCCAATGCAAACAGTAGGAGAAATTCTGCGATCCTCCGCTGCGGCTGATCACTACTTCTCTGAAGTGATGCAAGGCTGTTTTGAGCTAAAAATGCCTCACATCCGAGGGGAAATCGCATGTTGGCGAGTGCAAAATCGGCCATGATTCACAGCCTGATATCGCACTCGCCCGTGTGAAGTTAGCCTCCCTCTGTTCTGTTTAGGGGAGATGTTGGGGGCGGGGGGGGGGAGCTGGTAGAGGGTGGTTAAATGAGGTCAGTTTTTGAGAGGCTAAGTCTGAGAAAAAGGGAGGACATGGTGTTTGAAATAGTGGACAGACAATCGGAGATGTTTTTGAGGAAAGGGGCAGAGATAATCACCGTCAGAGGTGTATAACTGGGTGTCATCAGCATAGAGGTGATGTTGGAGGCCAAATCTGCCAATGGTTTGCCTGATTGGGGCTGTATAGATAGAGAAGAGGAGGGGGCCAAGGACCGAGCCCTGGGGTACCCCAACAGCGAGAGGAAGTGGAGAGGAGGTAGAGCCAGCCAAAGAGATGCTGAAAGAGCGGTCAGAGAGATAATAGGAGAGAGCAGTGTGCTTTAGGCCGCCTGCAGACGGGCAGAAATTCTGCGGCGGGATTCTCCGCAGAATTTCCGCCCGTACATGCCTGCATAGGATTGCATTACAGCACGCAATCCTATGCAGATGGCCGCAGTTTGTCTGCGCGAAATAACACGCAGGAAACAAACTGCGGCACTGCTCTCTGCAGGCGCTCGGGTCGGGTCCCGCTGCGAGAATCCTTGCAGCCGGATCCGACCCGGCCGTCTGCAGGCGGCCTTAGGCCGATACAGCGGAGCATGGTGAGAAGGTCATGGTCAACAGTGTGAAATGCAGTGGACAGGTCAAGGAGGATTAGTAGGTAGTAGTCGCCCCTTGACTTGGCTGTTACAAGGTCGTTAGACACTTTTGTGAGGGCGGTTTTGTTCCAGTGGAGGGGGCAGAAACCAGACTAGAGGGGGTCAAGGAGAGAGTTATCAGAGAGAAAGAGTATGAGGTGGGAATAGACCAGGCATTCTAGTAGTTTGGAGATGAAAGGGAGGTTAGAGATGGGTCGGTAGTTGGCAGCATGAGTTGGGTTGAGGGTCAGTTTCTTTAGAAGAAGGGATATGATGGAATGTTTGAGAGAGGGGAAAATACCAGAGGACAGGGTGAGGGCATCCCTGGATTGAGTCTCTTTGTATAGGTATTGTATTAGATTTAGAGCATGGGAGTTCTACTTGTGCTGAGGGAGTTGAGTATAAAGAGCATAGTGCTATAAAATAAGCTCCTTAGATACTGGCTTTCTCTAGGACCGCAAAGAGATAGTTCCAGTAAAGACTGTCAAAAACCTTTTCGATATCCAGAACGAAAACTAGTAGCGTGCATTTTTGGGATTGTGAGATGTGGATGAGGTTGAGTACTTGTCTTACGTTGTCTGGGGCTTATCGCAATGGAGTAAAGTTTACTTGGTCTATATGTTTCAGAGAGGGAAGAAAACAATTTAGGCGGGTGGTTAGTACACTTGTAAGGATTTTATAGTCTAAATGTAGTAGTGAATTTGGGCGGTAGTTTTTAGGAGAGGTATGATCCTTATTCGGTTTAGGGCTAACTGTTACATGGGACTAAGAAATTCCTCAGGTAGATCTTTTCCAGATAGTACATCGTTGAGGCTTATATTTACATAGTGCTATAAAAATCATTAAATGTTTGGCCAATTATATCTGGGTTTGAGGTGCAAGAACCAGATCTGATGGAGTACATTGTATTAATTCTCTCTTTTGTCCTAAGTCTTATGGCTAAGAGTCTGTAGGGTTTATTGGCTAGTTTAAAGTAAGTAGATTGGGTCCATAGGAGGCTCTGTCCGCCAAGGAAGTGTGTAAGAGGTTGAGTCGTCTTTTGTATCTCTAATAGCTTTTGTTAATGATGTACTGAATCGTTGTTGATTAGCCAACTATAGCAGGACAAGAGGTCTTTCCAAAGTTAGTTGGGGGGTGTTAGTTTTCCCTCTTTTTATGGGAGGCAATGCGATTGATTATGGCTAGGCCATGAGGCCTTTATAAGGGGCCAGATCTAACAGGTTGTATATCAGCATTGTCATTCATTGCAAAATATTGCAAAGTAGTGTTGAATTGTCCTGATATTTTTAAAAGGGTTAAAGGTCTTTAGAAGAGGTTCATTGAGCCTCCATCTCCTGGAGAAGTATAGATAGAAGTCTATTAAAAAAAGGCGTCACTGCGCTTTGTGATATTGTGCTATAGATGATGAATATAGTCTTTTGTCCTAAGGACATAGAATAGGTATAAGAACAACACTTACTGGACAGGAGGGGGATGTGTAATATTCAGAAGCCCCCTCCTTGAAGTAATGACTCCATTTACAGAAGTAAGTATGCGCCAATTCGCTGGGGTACAATCCAAGGTTTTTAAAGAAAATTATCCACAAATAGTATGGTCTACAGGTGGCAACGCGTTTCGGTGTTCACACAACACCTTTTTCATCTTCTGGGGAAGGGTGGGGTAGCTTAATTCTGGAAGTGAGACAAAACAATATTGGGGTCTGAACACGTAGATTGGATGTGTCTCAGCTGTGCAAGAGGTGGTAGGAGACGGGTAGAGGCAAGCGACTAGTCAATGCAGGAATAAGATTAATGTAGGGCTGAAAAAAGGTATCCTCTCTAATTACACAATGGGCCTCTCCGTACATCTGCCAGAGCCAAGTCCCCAGTATGAAGCTCATCGATGCTCTTTGTGTTGTACTTAGTTGTCTGAAGAGGAGGACCGGCGGCCCAGGGCATGGAGGAGTACCATCATGAAGTCACCCATCCAGTAGCTAGAGACATTGTAAAGTGTTAGAGCTTGTTAGCGACAAGGGAGAATATTTTGTAGGGGTTATCGACATGAGCATAGGAATCGACAATACTACTTTTTGGTCCTGTAAGGTGCCTTGTAGGATGATAAATCTACCATGAAGGTCTATCTCTGTTATGTTTATCAAATTGTGGAGTGACTTGTGTAAGATAATAGAGAGCCCTTGGTTTTTTATAGAAGCTGCTGAGGAGTAGACCCACAAAAATTGGGGAATGATATTTATTTTTATTAAAATCATATAGAAAACATTTAATTTGTTCTGTTTTTCGAGCATAGAATATTTGTTTTATTCTGTCATCAATACATGACTATTGAGATGGCCATGCTGCCTGAGCTGCAATTAGAGATGCCTTACAGCAGCTTCACGGGCCATTCACACAATAGACAGGAAGGGACCCCTTGACTTGTATGGAGACTTTTCTAGGCATGCTCTGTGACCTGCACACAGGTCATTTTGCTGGGAGGGGAGTAGACCGTCATGGCTTATACCTATTGTGAATGGTGGATCCTGTTACCTACATGCAGACCTCTACCTTTCAGAAGAAGCCCCCGACAGTCATCCCATTGATACATCGTTCCCTTGCTTTTACACAGGAGTGATCATCTCTCATGAAATTGTGGTTTAGAGATCGATGGATCTCGTCAGCCCATCCAACTCCATTCACAGTAAATATGCAGTCGTCCATAGATGAACTGCCTGCTTACACAGGCCAATTACTTGTCATACCTGCACAGTATGGACGATCGATTTATCACTGAGTTTGTGCAGGCATTTACACTGAATGATCATTCAGATTTATGTGATCCAGCAAGATTCTGAATGATAGTAGTTCAATTTAACCCTTTTCAATCCAATTTTGGATTCAGGATTTCCTAGGGGGCTTTCTCTTTCTGCTTTTATACAATGGCGCCGACTGCTGGCTAGAGCCAGTACTGTGGTATGGGACATGCTGGAGAGGCTCCTGACAACAGAGCGGCCAGTAATATACAGTAAGAATACCCTGCCGGACGTCTTCCGACATCAGAGCTGTACAGCCTTCAATAAGAATGTCTTCAGACGTCAAACAGTGGATTGGAAAGGGTTAAGAGGGCCCTTGGAAGGAAAAAAAATTTGGATTTTTAATATAG
Organism: Eleutherodactylus coqui; assembly: GCF_035609145.1. NCBI lineage: Eukaryota > Metazoa > Chordata > Amphibia > Anura > Eleutherodactylidae > Eleutherodactylus > Eleutherodactylus coqui. The sequence continues at coordinate 24,300,272 of NC_089839.1, read as the reverse complement.
ATTGTAACTGAAAGTTTTAGCAAAAACAAAATATTGTGAATGTTTAACAAAAGTGCTTAAAGGAGATGTCCCGAGGCAGCAAGTGGGTCTATACACTTCTGTATGGCCATAATAATGCACTTTGTAATGTACATTGTGCATTAAATATGAGCCATACAGAAGTTATAAAAAGTTTTATACTTACCTGCTCCGTTGCTAGCGTCCTCGTCTCCATGGTGCCGACTAATTTTCGGCCTCCGATGGCCAAATTAGCCGCGCTTGCGCAGTCCGGGTCTTCTCCTCTTCTCTATGGGGCTCCGTGTAGCTCCGTGTAGCTCCGCCCCGTCACGTGCCGATTCCAGCCAATCAGGAGGCTGGAATCGGCAATGGACCGCACAGAAGCCCTGCGGTCCATGAAGACAGAGGATCCCGGCGGCCATCTTCAGCAGGTGAGTATGAAGACGCCGGACCGCCGGGATTCAGGTAAGCGCTGTGCGGGTGGGTTTTTTAACCCCTGCATCGGGGTTGTCTCGCGCCGAACGGGGGGGGGGTTTAAAAAAAAACAAAACCCGTTTCGGCGCGGGACAACTCCTTTAATAGGTCATTTTCTGATGACACATTAGCTTCATATATATACTGGCCATCTATACAGGTACCCTGTTAATTGCACACAGCTGCAGAGTGCTGACAATTTTGGTAAAGCAGCATATTTAACATATCATATATTAATGTAGTAAGGAAGGACTCTCTGGTTGGAAAATTCTTCCATGCTTTGCTGGGTGAGGAAGAAAACAGAACCGGTAACGGGCACTTCTAGTAATGCAACATGACTGACAAGGAGAGGGCAGGAGGATAGAAGGCCCCATATAGTACTGGATGTACAGCGGAGCTGCTCTTTTATCTGTTTACTCCTACAGATATCTAACCAGTAAATTGCCATGATTGACTCGTGGATAGTCACTGCTAAACAAAAACTTTTAGCAGACTTTATATACAACCCAGTAGATGGAGAAAGTTCCTCTTGGTAGAAAACCAGCTTACAACAGACAACCTATAGCTCCACTGTTCTTTATAGGTTGATCTGCCGTACCCAATTATGTGCAATGATATATCCCACCTTTATGTAAATGGGAAGACGGAGCATTTCCTCTGCGGTAATGCCTATTATTTAATATGTTTTTATTAAACATTTTTTTCAATTAAACAGGATCTCCGTTCACACGCGGTTTGCTATAATAATCATACATTTAATTTGAGCGGTCTACCTGGTTGCACAGTATAGGGTTTCAGGATAGACTTTCATCAGTAAGTCCATTATTGCTCTATAATTACTTTCCTTTGAGTTTCTGCCCGGATATAGTTCGGCCCCTGAGTTTGGATCCGGCACCATTGCAGCATGTTTCAGAGTTTACTTGTAGTTCGCCATGGGTCGGGAGTCTCGGGTCCAGGCGGACCCTGCCCAGACCTTGGGTCGTCAAGTGGTTAGATCCTATTGTTGGCTTGTGAATCAAGGGTCGAGACCACCCGCCGGACCCACGTGATGGGCAAAATATGTTATTGTTTCGGCAGGTCTTGCTGCTTGTTGGGTTTTTACACCCTAAATTTCCTCGGAGCAGAAAGAAAAAAAGGAGGAGGTGTCCTCTCTGTTACTCCGATTTGTTTGTTTTTGGAGGGTTTGTAAAAAGTGGGCATACGTGATGTTCCACCTCCGGGGAGACTGCAGGCTTCATTTAGGAGAGCTGGTGCCCTGTCATCCTCTCCCCTTTTGGCTCTGTCTTTTTTACCCTCTACTTTATTGTGTTGGCTTGTGTTATGTTATAAGAGTTGGAACCTTCAGGTCTGTGCTGGCATCAAGAGGGTTGGTTGTAGAAGGAAGGAATGGGGAAAAGGGATGAGCTATTCCTGCAGCCAAGTAGTGTCTTATGGTGTGCCGGCTTCAGATCCTGGTGTTTTATGGATATTCTCCTTCGAGGGTTCCTATGGCTGTATTATGTTCTATGTACCGTTTACGCTGGCAGTAAGAGGGTTAATTGCCGAAGAAATGAATGGGGCAGGAGCTCAGGCTGCTCCAGCTGAGACCCCCTCTGGAAGGTTTTTAAAAGCTGCCTTAGACACATTGATTCTTATCTTTGTATAATATATGCTGGCAGTGAGGGGGTTGATCAGAAGGAGCGGGCAAGATGATCCCTCTAGACCGTTCCTGTGGTTTCGTTGCACACTGTGAAGATAGGAGCCGCAGTGTCTGAGCCAGCAGTTGGAGAGTTAATTGCAGGAGGAATGGGTGGAGTAGTTCTTCTAGAGACTTTTTGTTACGGTGTGGAGGTAGGTGTCACTGTGTCTATGTTGGCAGTGAGAGGGTTAAATGCAGAAGACCGTCAGAGCTCTGGGCTATAATATCACCACGGTGGGAACATAGTCAGACATGACAGAAGGTCATAATGTAGTACAGTATTGGGTCAGTAGACCAAGGTAGTCCAAACTGAGCGTGCCTCTAGATAAATATGAAGGGCGCACCCGGTGTCTGGAGGGGGGAGAGCAGCACGTTTCTCTGCCCCCATACTGGTGCATTATACAAATGTATGATGTAGAAACTAGAAAACCCTACAGACTACCGGGATAAGGGGCTAACTCACCTCTTGTTCTAAGAGGGCCGGGGGACATAAGTACCGTTTCCCCTTAGTGATAATGACATCAGATACTTAAGGCCTGTAACTAGTCCAGATCTAGTGAGTTATATATCTGTGTGAGATTGTTCTGGATTACGGTTTTCTCCAGCAGGCTTTGGGGTATTTTGTCGCTTCCGAATTGTATCGTGTGCACACATCGGGGAGCAAATTAGACACAAGCTATCAGCCTCATATCCAAAATGGCTCTCTGCCCAGAAACAGCCAGACAGGGCCTTTTATTGAGAAGGATAACACCTGCCCTTTATGGGCGTTTAACAGGTTACATCAGTAACATATATGATTCTCATTTGTCGGATCATATAGAATCCCCCCTCCTTCCTGCCCACCTTCTCTCAAGTCCAATGTATAAGCAAGTCTTTGTCTCACAAACGTGCTCAAAACTGAAAGTGAAAGTAGATATCTCTTTGTTGAAGAAGATCCTGTGTGGGGGATGGGGAGGACTGGGAAAACACTCAAGATGAACACATAAGCAATAACATAACACTGTGATTTAACTCTTTCCTTATGCAGCAGAGTTCCACATTAGGCTGAAGTCACAAAACACACATAATACGTCTAGTGCAAATCGATAGACATTTTACACCAACCAATCATCATGTCTATCACAATCCCCCCTTAAAATGTCTATCCTCTAACTCTCTATCTAATTTTCACAGTTCTCTGCGCGTGAGCCTATAACTGGAGCGCGTTGAAGGTTCGTTTTAGAGTCTTCAAGGGGGTGTAGGACTTGTCCACTCCTTCTGGGGATGCATCCAGCAAACTCATGGTGGGAGCGGCTTTTCCAACATCAGTTTCACAGGTCTCTCTGACACAGGGAATAACACAGCAGACTAGAACAGAAAAGATAATCAGTTCACATACAACAGCGACGCCCGTCTGTGCCAGGATCCTTTACCACCCGCTCATCCATGGCGAGTACTGGTCCCAAAAGTTAGCTCTTTTTAGTTAGTGCGGTCAGCTTCTTAATGGCAACTGCGTCTTTACCTGCGGGTCATGTGTCGTCCAGGATGTAGGTACAACAAATCTCCCCTATCATCTTACAGACACTCCCCTTTTTAGCTAAAGTCATATCTAAGGCCATTCTATTCTAAAAAGTCATAGTCGAGGTAGGTCCTATTGGTCGACTAGTCCCTATAAGGCATCTCTAGTATAATTTATAAACCACTGCTAATTATAATAAACATAATTAATCCAGTCAACGTTTATTTACCATAATGACCAGGAAAATGGACTCGATTCTAGTTTTAACTTGGTCTCTAATTTTTAAAACTTGTCAGGTACCCCCCTTGGCTATCCTATGACGTCAATGTACACGTGTAGATCAAAACTACCACCAGGAGTCTCTCTTCTTGCTCTAGTATAATGTTACAATACTAGTAGTGTGCACAGGTACGCACGTCGTGGGACTCCCTAATCTTCACCCACACCAATGTCCCTCCTGGAGATAGTCCTAATGGTGAACACGTCCAGGTCGCCTCACCCTGACCCTACACTACCTAGTGACAAGACTGGAAGGAACCGCCGTACCTATGCGGAAAACAAGGATAGACCAACATGACCGGATAACCACAAAACACAGACTGAGTTGGATCGAGATAAAGTAACTATTGGGGGTAACCTCATTATCCTCAATGCTGTCTGACAGGATGTGGAGGAGCATAAGGGCTTTACTAAGGCACACTCCCCTGTCCAATTACCCTCCAGGCGGGTCCTCTACCTCATGTCACTACAAAGCCAGTAAACGTCTCCTAAGGACTGAACCTGATTCTGTGTCCATTCCCCTCCTATCGTACCGTAGGAGGAGCAATACCCGTTGATGAGTTCCCCAAAAATCTCCCTCCACCCTGCCTATTTGCCCGGCAGGTGTAGTTTCCAGGGTAGTCAGTAATACTCTCTCCGGTGCAAAACACTTAAGTAGTTATAGAGTATTCCTTCTTCCATTTCTCACGGACAGTGTAATTAGCGGAAATGTTCGTGAAGAGACTAATAAACCACTCTTCAGCATCTACAGGGAGATTTAGGGGGACCATCCCCGAGTGTAGTCGGGCACTACCGCACACGCAACAGTTAGACTTGTTGCTCCTGTTAGCATTGTACCTCATCAACTCCAACCAGAGATTCTGGTCAGAGTAGCCAGTCGCTACTGTCAAGGTGTCCTCAAAGGTAGGGTCGGCTATGATCATCATGTTCGTCAAGGTCTTTATCTTACGGCGGAGGGGGTTAATTATGGGCACGGGACTAAGTGAAGGCTTCCATTCGGCTGCATCTACCATACCCCTTATTTAAACTTCCCTAAGGGATCTGTCCTCCCGTACCGGTATGTCCCCAGACTATAAGTCCCTCCGTCCCCCGGGCTTGGATCTCCCATGGTTAATGTAAAAACCGCATTAAAACCGAGCAACATACTAAGTTCAGCCTTCCAATACCTGCTGTCCTTATTATTCTCAAGGAGGGTTATATGACTAATTAGGGATTTCCCGCTCCTATCTTTCTTATTTAAGGCACTTCGCGGTTTATAGGACCATTCTATTCCTATGTTACATCCCACTAATCCCCAATAACGGCAGTCTTCTCCCCAGACATTATTAGTGGCGCAAACATATTGTATTCCCCGGGTATGTAAGTCATATAACCAGCTGGACTGAGCTAAATCTGGCCTGCGGTGGGATCTTGCGCCTAGACACGGGACTACAGTACAATAGTCGAAGGAATATGCGGCTACTTGAGCATTGGACGAGTTATACTAGAAGGTAACCATACCCTCATATTCTTCCGACTAAGGGTTCCAGTTGCCACCCTCCTCTCTCACTAGCCCTAACCAGAGTAATGTCCTCGGCACAACTAAGACTGGTCTCCCGGATCTGAAGCTTTCTTACAGTATGAAGCATGGATCCATGTAAGTCTTTTGGCTAGTTTCACAGCGGTGGCAGTAGTCAGAAGCACCTGGTAGGGGCCATCAAATCGGGGTTCAAGAGGGTGCTTCCTGAGGAACTTCTTGATGCACACCCTGCCTCTGAGTCTGGAAGAGAACACCTGTGCATAGGCTTTGGTTAGTTCTTTAACAACGGAAATCACATACTCAGTCAACACATCAGATTGTAATTGTAACCACTGAGGATAGTAACGACCTAGCCTTGGGGCTAGCCCAAACAATCTCATAGGGAGATAATGTATAATCCCCCCCTGGGTTCATATCTAACACTGTATAAGGCTATTGGATGACAGTCTTTCCAAAGTGGCGTCATTTTTAAGTATCTTACTTTTTAGCGTGCCACTAAGTCTCTCCACCTTTCCATTACTCTAAACATGGTAGAGTATGTAAAAGGCCTGGGATACACCCAGAGCAGACATGACATGACATGTTACATTCACCTGCGAAGTTTATACCTCTGTCTGACTCTGAATCACTTCTGGTACCCAATATTCACAGTTTACCTTGTTCATGAGCTTCTTTGCGGTTACCTACTTGTTTGCCTTGGTAACAGGGTCAGCCTCCAACCTGCAAAGACATCAACAACAACAAGCACGTATTCATACTTCCCAACAAGTGGGAGCTGAACGTAGTCAATTTGCAATCCCTGAAATGGGTAGAGTGGTCCCGGCAAGTGTGATGTGGCAAATTTACTTCTGCCCTGACTCACCCATGGCATAGATCATGCTAAACCGGACAAATGATGCAGCAGCTACAGAGAACCCAGAAGTCGGCCATCCTCTTTCAAGCGTCGTCGTCATTGCTGGTTTACTAGGTGGGTCTTTCCGTCCATCAGCTGGGCCATCATGGGATACAGGAACTGTGGTGGGCAAGTGCTGTTGACCGTTCACCACACGCTGTCCTGTTTCTGCTGCTCCCATATTAGTCCATTTATTCTTTTCTTCCTTGCTGGCTTGTAACTGTAAAAGTCTTTAGCATATCAAAGTCCAAATTTTTATCAATGTCCAAAGTTTTTACCACTGACTCATGCCGTCAGTATCTTTTCTTCTTTCTTCCACGGCTTGAGGGCCGCTGCCTTTGCTATGCTGTCAGCGAGGGTGTCGTCTCTCGCCTCTCCAGTGTAGGAATCGGTGCGAACTCTCAACTTTGTCAGGTAGAAGTAGGGCCTCCATGCGACTCTGTACCGCTGCACCATTCTCAATTGGTTGTCCTGCTAAGGTAAAAACTGTCTGGCCTTCCATATTGGGCCGTAATCATGAGCTATGCCAAATGCATACCAGGAGTCAGTGTAAAGGGTTGCCGTCTTACCTCTCACCACTCTACTCGCCTCAGTGAGGGCCTTCAATTCCGCTTCTTGTACTGTGACATGCGGAGGCAGAGCTTCTGCTTCTAGGACATCTTGTTGTGTGACCACTGCATATCCGATGTGGAGTCATCAGTCCTCACCCTGGTACCATCTGCAAAAAGCTCAACATATGCATTATCAACAGGGGTTCTGGTAACTGTTTGCATACCTGCAGTTTCTTACTGTATTAGTACTAAATAATCGTGCTGATGTTCTATTTCACATGGCTCGGAATCTTGTAGCACAAAATCATTTATTTATTTATTTTTTTAAAGGCCCAATAGCTGATCTACAACACCTAGATCATCTATGACCCAGATCACCTATGCCTCCCCCCTTTTGAACCGGAATACTCAATGGAAAAAGAGTAATTGCGTTCAAACTAGTAAACCAAGAGGCACAAAAACAAGCACTCTGTAGGTCAAGGTGTCATTATATGCAGCGAAGTCTGAGCGAAAATATCCTTTAGATTTTTTTTTTTTCTTCAGGTTGCAGTTAGCATTTTTTAACACAAGGGGGCGCCACACAATTCAAATTTTACGTCACCCAGTGTAATAGTATTTCAGGGTATGGCCAGCGTTTAGCTTTTACTCTCCTGTCGGAATATAATTATAGCTTCAGTGTAGACTGACACTAGAATATACAAAAGACTTAAAGAAAAACTAAAGAATACGGATGAATTAACATCCTACTCTGGGCAATTCAGTCCCTCTTTCTTCACATAAAAAGTAAAATTACTTCATCAAATTGCATGAAAAAGTTTGCTGGGTGACTATAGGGAAATTATTCCATCTGTAGGAGCCTTCCATAACATCATCGGTCTGAATATCCATTGGAGAAGCGGGCAGTGGAAAACAAAGCCCCTGGGAACATGAGAGAGCGTCCCCTGTCATGTATTCCCGGTCTCTGCCCCCCATGCATCAACTCCAATCTTCCATGCACTATAAACCAGCTTAGTCATCTACTATGTCCTAAGCTGCATCTCCACAAAGGTTTGTTTCCCTGAACTTATCACACATCCAAAGTGGCCACATCTTGGAGTGTAACAAAGTCTGGTCAAACAAAACCTTACTTCAGACAATCATGATGTTAGCACTGGATACAGTGGCATTGGGAAATATAGGCCTCCCAAATGCAGCAAAATGGCCGCCAGAGGCAGAAAGGGGCGGGGCTACAAATCTCCCAGGTGAGGCAAGATGGCTGCCGGAGGAATGGGCGGGGCCAGGGGCAGCAGCACTTCCAGGTGAGGCAAAATGGCCGCTGGAGGAGGAAGGGGCGGGGCCAGGTCCTGTCCCAGATGGGGAGGGACCGGAAGTAACATCACACACCCTGAAAGTAAGCACATGGGGGGGAGTAACTTCAGGGTGGGGGCAGGCCTCACTACATTTACTGCAGAGTCACACTATGTTGGGTTGTAAACATTGCAAGCACGGCCGCCATTACAGGGAGGGGCTGTAGTCAACACAAAGACATTACATTGTTCATAAGCAATACACATACCCCCCCCTACATGCTTTCCCCTCTTCAATCTCTTAACCACGTTATACCTCCTCCTAGCAATCTAAAAACACCTTTCTTTCTGCTAGGCTTCCTGCTCATCTTCTGAAAACTTTCTACAACCTATCTTATCTGTCCATGACCTGACATTTCTTTCTGCAACTTTTTCTGGTCCTTTCCCGTTGTTCAGTAAACTTTGCTCCCTTCAGCAACCAGATCACAAGCTCTATGACCTTTGCCCTTGCTCACTTTGCTCCCCATTCTCTAAACAACCTGCGTCTATGCCTAACCTTCTCATTCTATCTTCAAATCCTTCCAATATAACTTCTCTTTCCCACTCAGATTACAATGCACATTAATTCTACAAGACAAAAGGAACGGAAGGGTTAATTGGAAAAAGCTTTCAGTTCACTCTTATCAGCAGCCCTCCCCCCAATAATAAACACTGCACATTCTTTCTATAATACCAAACAGACGGGATTACTGGAGAATACCCACAACGGCTCAGGGTATATATATATCTCATCCACCTTTATATCAACCCAAGGTCTACTAGCAATCCCGAAGAGCACTTCCTGTACACGTCCTAGACAGGACATTTAGCTATACACAGAGACTGACGATTATTTTCAATGACCAAGAGTTTTCTGGAAGCTTCAGCCGTCACACCACGGCTATATTCACACGTATATACCTTTTCACATATGAGAACATAACACGCTCAATCATAAGGTAAATATACGTATCATAAATCTTCCTAACCTCACACTAGTTTTACCTAGGAGTAAGTGTCACTGGCGTGTTCCCTCAGACCTAAACAGCCGAGTCCGCCCTTCCGACACATTAACCCTCACAGAATTTATCTCTTGGTCTTGTATACACAGTGTTTAACCATCTCAGACACAACAGCATACAAAATACCCCTTAAGCAGGTAACATGGTGATTTTTCGAGTGGACAGACCTGTCTTTAAGTGAAGGTCCAGTCTGGATCAGATACAGGCAGATTTAGCAGTCAGAACCCAGATCACATCGGTAGATTTACATAAAGCAATCTTACCGTGTTCTGTAGATTTTCGGGCCCCTGAGTTCTGCGTGCCATCTGCCGATCTCTGTACGTTCCAGGCTGTGACCTCACAGATCCACTCGCCCACCCAGGGACGCCACTGTTCTGGATTACGGTTTTCTCCAGCAGGCTTTGGGGTATTTTGTCGCTTCCGAATTGTATCGTGTGCACACATCGGGGAGCAAATTAGACACAAGCTATCAGCCTCATATCCAAAATGGCTCTCTGCCCAGAAACAGCCAGACAGGGCCTTTTATTGAGAAGGATAACACCTGCCCTTTATGGGCGTTTAACAGGTTACATCAGTAACATATATGATTCTCATTTGTCGGATCATATAGAATCCCCCCTCCTTCCTGCCCACCTTCTCTCAAGTCCAATGTATAAGCAAGTCTTTGTCTCACAAACGTGCTCAAAACTGAAAGTGAAAGTAGATATCTCTTTGTTGAAGAAGATCCTGTGTGGGGGATGGGGAGGACTGGGAAAACACTCAAGATGAACACATAAGCAATAACATAACACTGTGATTTAACTCTTTCCTTATGCAGCAGAGTTCCACATTAGGCTGAAGTCACAAAACACACATAATACGTCTAGTGCAAATCGATAGACATTTTACACCAACCAATCATCATGTCTATCACAAGATCCATATGACTAATTATGATAAGTGTAACATTAAGTCCATCAGTCTAATAGGCACTGAATATATTAACAAACACAATCACAGGAAGCGGCCATATAATTACCAATGTACTAATACAAGAGGGCAGGTAGAAGCACCACATCCCTCAACATGCAGACAGCCAGACTGCTATATGGAGGAGCCACCGCACAGGTGAAGGTACTGATGAACAACCACTTACACCCCTCCTTATACTGAGGGGGCGCTGCTGAGTACTATACCGGTACACAGATATGGCATACACAGGTCTGGTGCACTACACATACTATGTGGCCTGACACAAGGAAGAGTCCCCAGAATGTAAGTGACTCAGTACTGCCCCCATGCATGTTATTCATATGCCCGGCTACTGGAGGGTCGGCTCTCGTTCTTACCGAGTGAAGATGTTTGATGCGTCGTCTTAATTCTTGTCATTTTATATTCTTCATTTCCCTCTCAGTTCAGCCAACGGTGAAGGTATCCGGTCAGCATAAAGATGGCACCTTGATGCTTCACTGTCAGGTGTACGGATTCCATCCCAGACGTGTGGATGTGAAGTGGATGAAGAACGGGGTGGATGACGTTCCCACATATGAGACCACACATGTCCTCCCCAATCCTGACGGCACCTATCAGATCAGGGTCAGTGCGGACGTGATGCCCAGCGAGGACAACAGTTACTCCTGTTATGTGGATCACAGCAGCCTGGGGGCGCCGCTGAACATTGTGTGGGGTGAGTTGTATCCTTACTGGCTGGATGACAGAAGACTATGGAATATGTCATTATTGGCGATCACTACTGTGATATATAATTGTAGAATCTATTGATCGATCGCCGGCATCTCATTAAAGGGAACCTGTCACCTCTGAACAGCGCCATAAAGTAACTTATGATGCTGTTTGAGCAGGTAATGGCGGAGCCAGGGGATGTATTTATTTTTTTATAATTACCCGCTCCCCTCTTCCCGCTCCGTCGCCCCCGTGAAGGCCACACACAGTCCGAAACTCTGACTGTTTTCAGAGCACTGTGCACATGCTGGCCTATAGAAGTCCATGGAAGAGCGCACAGCAGTCTGAAAAGAGTCAGATTTTCAGCCCACGGGTGGTCTTCACCGAGGTGGTAACTTTGGGGTAGACAGCAGGGGAACAACAGAGCAGGTGAGTATAAAAGTTACATCCCTCGGCTTCCCCATCACCTTCCTTGAAGAGCACCATAACTTAGCTTGTGGTGATCAGAGGTGATGGGTTCCCTTTAAAGGACCGTCTGGTCACCTAAAAAGAAGATTGTTTTTATATGGGTAGGAGAGAAACAAATTACCGACTGGAGGTGAAAATTAAAACAGACTTTGAGAAACCGCTCTGTCCCTTGGTCACATGGCCAGAAGGATGCATCACTTCCTGCTATTCGCCCCATGGGTCACCCTCCGTCTCGCCCCGGCTGCTTTGTGACATAGCAGTCGTATTGCCGCACATGTCATCTGCATCTGTTGTGGCTGTTTTGATCATTAGTAAGGATGTTTCTAGAGCAGCTCTGATGGTTACGGTACCAGCAGCAGTGTGTAATGACCTGTGGGGGATAGGACTGGCATTGGGGGAGAAGGACCTGCGAGGAGACAATACAGCGGTCCGTCCTCCCATTTAATGTGAAACATCCAAAGAGTTCCACTACTGATTCCTCCCCCATTTTAGTGGTCCGATAATCCCCTGAGTTCTAGACCTACAGATGTGACACATTGTACCCTGATTGTGATATCATTGCAGAAAGTTATCTCATCTTAACCCACTAAGGCCCATTTAAACACAACAATTATCGCTCAAAATTCGTTCAAACAATAGCTTTTGAGCGATAATCGTTGCGTGTAAATGCTACCATCGTTAGCTTTTGGTCGAACAATGATTTTTAGTTCAACATAAAAACCATTGTTTGGCCTGCCAGCTCATAGTAAGGTCCGCAGGCTGAGTTCTCCGTGGGGCCGCGTTGATAACATTGTTATTAGCCACCAGCCCACAGCAGAACAAAGGGCAGACCACCTGCTGTTCTGTAAAAGCATCTCCCAAAGGCTCAGTAACATGCAAATTATGTTAATTAGCTGCTAATGGACATTAGTGCTTATTAGTAGCTATGCACTTATACTGTTTTTTGAGCAAATTTTGTGTGATCATCTTTACGTGTAAACGGGGCTGATCTCTCATCATAACAAAGTCCATTTTTAAAGTAATTAAAAGTTGCATTCAGAGTGAAGCTAAAGAAAGACCCGTCTGTGTGTATATCCCAATGAATCTGTTCTTGTTGAACATGTTACTGACTCAGGATCTAGTAAACCAGTCACAGTTTAACCCCTCACACCCCATGAGATACATGTACAGTAGTGCTCAAAAAATAGCAGTCCAACATCATAAACCTGATAAATCCCTGTTTTTACCCATTACTACCGCTCCACCCTGTATCCACACAGTATATAGAAGCGCTGGATTCTCTTTTCTCACTTTATGAATTATAACTCTGTTCACCCTGTGATTATCCTGCTGTCTACAACCGAAGTCCCACAACCCGGGGATTTCCATTGACGCTCTCCCGGCTATCTTCCTTGACAGGATTATATGTCTGTGAAGTTCTGTGATTGCCTATGTGGACCATAGGTGAGGTCATCCAACAGGCCCCACACCAGATGAGTCCATCTGCACTTTATATTTAAGCTATTCATTACATATTCTTACTTCTCCTCCTTGAAGCGCAGACACTACTTTAACATGATGTTATAGTGACCTTTCGAACCTCTCAGGGTTCTTCCTCAGGCAAATGGAACAGATCTGAAGATGCATTTATATAAATAGATATACATATGATCACATGGGAGGGCACAGACAGGGTGTGATTAATTTTAGGATTTGAAATTGCCTTTAAGTATAATAACTTGCATATATTCTATGTTGTGTCCGTGACTATAATAATGTGGCTGAGCGCCCCTCACATGTTGTCCCAGAAAATACAGTCATGTGAATGGGCCACAAGAGGGAGTTGTGAACAGATATAAAGCTAGATCCTGCACATGTATGTGATACTATTACACTACACGTATGTCATTACTACAGCGGGGGAGACTCTCCTGTGGATCTCTGATACATGAAGCTCTCAGTATAATCCGCAGCTCATCATTACCCTTCTTCTTTCTAACCAGAACCAGAGCAGCCGAGTTCCTGGGTGACACCGGTGGTCGTCGCTGTGGTGGTCGTCGCTGTGGTGGTCGCCATTCTTCTTGTTGTTGGAATTTTCCTATATAGAAGTAAGTATCAGTATAGCGCTATATTCACACCGCCGGATCCATGTTGTGCTCAAGAAAAACCGGGAGCAAAACCCTTTAGAAGCCCATGAGGTTCACGGATCCTTTACATTACGAGCTATTCAAGTCTGTGGAAATGGATGAGAATACAACATAGTAACATAGTATGAAGACAATGTCCAACGTGTTTCAACCCCTTTGTTGATCCAGAGGAAGTCAAAAATCCCAAGCAGCCATTTCGCTCGTTTGGTGGAAAATTCCTTCCTGACTCCATAATGGCGGCCAGAATAATCCCTGGATCAACATTTGAGATCAACAACCCTGCTGGTTATTTAATGTCTACATCCTGTAATATCATAGCGTTCTAGAAAGACATCTAGTCATCAAAAAGAACAAATGGTCCGTTCTGCATTTGTGTGTTATACGCATACGGCATTTGTATTTGTCCGCTCTTCACGTGGGTGTTGTGTTCACACGGCATCTGTGTTTGGAGGAGGAGAATAAACCTTTGAAGAATCTTTCTTATACATTGGGCGTAAAGAGGATTGGTTTGATTATCTGGAGTCTTCACTACAAGGAGGGGGATTCTGCATCACATACCCCCCTCCTATAGAGTAAGTGTTTGTTTATCACCTTACTTATGAAATAGAGGCAAAAATCTTTTTATGTTCACCATCTCTGGCAGCGCAGAGTGTTTTTAACAGTTTATTGTTTTCTTATCTAGTCATCAAATTCTCTATGGATTTTGCCATCATCACTTCCTCAGGCAGAGAGTTCCCCAGTCTCACTGCTCTTACAATAAAGAATCCCCTTCTATGCTTTCTTCTAGACGTAGCGGATGCCCTCTTGTTACCGTCGCAGTCCTGGGTATAAACAGATCATGGGAGAGATCCTCGTATCGTCCCCTCATGTACTTATACAGAATTATTTGGTTGCCTCTTAACCGTCTTTTTTCCAGGGTGAATAATCCCAATTTTGATGCCTCTCTGGGTATTCCAGTCCCGTCATTCCATGTATTAGTTTAGTTGCCTGTCTTTGAACCCCCTCAAGCACTGTAACATCTTTCCTGAGCACCGGTGTCCAGAACTGTGCGCAGTATTCCATGTGAGGCCTGACAAGTGCCTTGTATAGTGGGAGGATAATGTTCTCGCCCTCGCCCCTATACCTTTTTTTTAATGCACCCCAAGACTCTATTTGCTTTTGCAGCAGCTGACGGGCATTGATTGCTCCAGTTAAGTCTACAGTTGACTAGTACCCCGAGATCTTTTTCCATATCACTTTTCCCTAGCAGTACCCCATTTAGTGTATATTGGTGACGTCCGTTTCTCCTGCTTCATTTGCCATGTTTTTACCCAAGCCCCCAGTTTATCTAGGTCCTTTTGTAGCCACATATTGTCCTCCTTTGTATTAATCACCTTGTATAATTTTGTATCATCTTCAAATACTGATATTTTACTGTGCAGCCCCTCTATTAGGTAATTGATAAATATATTGAACAAAATAGGGGCCTAATACTGAACCCTGTGGCACCACACTTGCAATGGTGGCCCAATCTGAGTGCAAACCATTTATTACCACCCTCTGTTTTCTATCTCTGAGCCAGTTCTTTACCCAGATACACACGTTTTCACCCAGTCCGAGCTGTCTCATTTTTTATTTTAGCCTGTTATGTGGCACGGTGTCAAATGGGTTAGAAAAATCCATATATGAGATCAATAGACTCTCCCAGGTCCAGCCTAGAACTTACTTCATCATAAAAGCTGATCAAATTGGTCTGACATGATCGACCCTTCATAAACCTATGCTGATGAGGAATTATACTGTTTTCCTTGATGTATTCTACGATGGCATCTCTCATAAACCTCTCAAATATTTTTTCCGTTATTGAAGTGAGACTTACCGGCCTGTAGTTACCAGGCTCTCTTTTAGACCCCTTTTTGTATATTGGAACCACATTGGCAATGCGCCAATGCAATGGTACAACACCGGTCTCTATGGTGTCCATAAATATAAGAAATAGTAGTCTAGCTATCACATCACTTAGTTCCCTTAGAACCCTTGGGTATATTCCATCTGGGCCTGGCGATGTATCGATTTTTAATCCTCTTTAACCAGCTCTGCACTTCCTCCTGTGTTAGGCATGCAATATTGAGCGGGAGATTCTTTTTATTCCCCTGCATCTAGTATGACATTTCTATTTCATTTGTGAATACACTTGAAAAGTAACTAATACATTTGCCTTCCTCCTATCCTTTTCTATGGTTTCGCCTGCGTTATTTGTTAGCGGGCCAGTGCTCTCGGTGCAAATCCTTTAACTGAGGTAATTGGATGTTTTTAAACTTCTCCCATTTGTTGTCTGTGCTTTTGTTTTTGAGGATGTTGTCCCAATTAATGTTACCGATAATAGTTCTGAGCTGATCAAATTTTGCTTTACTAAAGTTTAGTTTGTCGCTCCCTGATAAGACTTCTTATTGAATGACAGCTGGAAGTTGGTTATATTGTGGTCACTGTTCCCCAAGTGTCCCTCAACCTGCACCGCTATTATTCGGTCCGGTTTGTTAGTTAAAGGGGTTGTCTCGCGAAATCAAGTGGGGTTATACACTTCTGTATGGCCATATTAATGCACTTTGTAATATACATCGTGCATTAAATATGAGCCATACAGAAGTTATTTACTTACCTTCCCTGCGCTGGCGTCCCCGTCTCCATGGCTCCGTCTAACTTCAGCGTCTAATCGCCCGATTAGACGCGCTTGCGCAGAAGGGTCTTCTGCTTTCAGGTCTGTCCGGCAGCAACGGCGTTCTGGCTCTGCCCCCTTCTACGCGTCATAGCGTCAGAATGCCGCTGCTGCCGAACTGAGCCGAAGGCAGAAGACCCTTCTGCGCAAGCGCGTCTAATCGGGCGATTAGACGCTGAAGTTAGACGGCACCATGGAGACGGGGACGCCAGCAACGGAACAGGTAAGTGTATAACTTCTGTATGGCTCATATTTAATGCATGATGTATATTACAAAGTGCATTAATATGGCCATACAGAAGTGTATAACCCCACTTGCTGCCGCGAAACAACCCCTTTAATACTAAGTCCAGAGTGGCCCTCTCTCTAGTTGGCTCCCGCACAAGTTTGATAAGGTAGTTCTCTTTAATTGTTCTTAAGAACTTATCACCCTTGTGAGATTTGCAGGTTTCGTCTTCTCATATTATATCCGGATTAATTAAAGTCCCCCATGATAATTACTTCGTTGTGGTTTGACACCTCTCCTATTGGCCTTAATAATAAGATTTCTGTTTCTTCTGTTGCTTTTGGTGGTCTTTAGAAACCCCCTATCAGGATTTTGTTTTTTTTTCTCCCTGTATTTCTACCCACAGGGATTCCATGTGTTCATTTCCTGCATGATGTATTTAACGTAGACCATCAGTCCGTGTGAAAAATCAGCCTAGTGAATAGCCTCATGGACTGTTATGGGGGCGAACATACAGTCATCTGAATGGGCCTTAGTGTCAGTAATAATGCAGTGCTGCTGCTCTCCCATACAGGGTCATGTGTATATATGTAGTAGACATATTGGGGCAGATTTACTATTGAAAAAGTGCCACTTTTTTGTGCAAATTGTGCCAAAAAACAGTCTTGCATGCTTTGCATCACAGTTATCACCTTTAGACACTTTGGACATCATCCAAAAAAGGAGCTTTGCTTTATGGCAAAGGGGTGTGGCCAAACAGGCATAAACTAATGTTCATTTTTTACATTTAATGAGCATCTCAGGATTCTCATTTACACGAGCGGACGAGCCGGTGACGTCATCAGTTCACACTCAGGCAGTCTGTTTAGACAGGAAAATTATTGTTGGGAATCGTGAACTTCTCGTTCACTTATCATTCAGTGTTTTCTCATTCCTGTGAAACATAATAAATGATCGGTGTTTACCCGCAACGAGAAGCCGACGATCATTTTATATCGGCTGAAATTGAATGACGAATGAGAAGCGCAGATTCTCGTTTGCAATTCAATCATTGGCATTTAAATTGAACAATTCTCGTTCACTTTTGTTTGTTTGAGTAATTTTTGGAATGATTGTCGTTCCATCTAAACGCACCTTAAAGGGATTCTGTCATAAAAAAAAAAAATATATATATATATATATACATATACACACTTGCCTATTTCTCCCGAGGCAGTCTACTTACCTCATCTTCCTCTCCCCGATATTCTCCTGCAGCTACCTCCCGGGTAATCTCCCTTCCACCCAGATGATTCTTCTGCTTCCTGTAAGGTTACCTACATTCACAGGCAGTCTCCTTCCTGCCCAGCAATGTACGCTATGTCACTAGTTCACAGCCTAAGGCCTCCCTCACACAGGGTGTTTTGTACAGCGTTTAGCGCTGCATTTTCAGCCCAGTGCTAAAAGTTGTACAAGGCTTCCATTCATCTCAATGGGGCTGCTCACACAGGGCTGAAAACGCAGCGTCTTCCACGTTGCGCTTTGACAGCGTTGCATGTTCTATTTTTGGGCATTTGCAGCCCTGCGTCGCCCATTGAAATGAATGGGCAGCGGTTTCAGCACTGCTGAAAACGCAGCAACACTTGGTGCCGCGTTTTTGGCAGCGTTAACCGCTCACCGATTTTCGAGGGGAGGGCTTGCAATAAAAGCCCTACCCCGAAAATCAGTATCAGCTAGACTAGATAGAGAAAAAAAGAAAGTAATACTCACCTAGCTGCTGCGGTCCCGGTCGTGGCCACTGGTCTCTGCCGCTGATCCGGGCTTCCCCTGCACTCACAAGTCTATTGCCATAGGCCAGGTTTGAGAACCCCGCCTCCAGCAATAGAGTGCTGTGATTGGTTGTCGGCACTGGCTCAATGCCCAATCATAGCCTTTCATTTACTGTCTCAGCCAATCAAAGTATGCTAGTGCTGCTGAAGCCGGGCGGAATCTGCAGTAAACGCAGTGTTGAAAAACGCTGCGTTTCTGCAAAAGCTCTGTGTGAGGGAGGCCTAACAGACAGTGCCGAGCTATTGCAGAGACTGCTCATGCCCGCTGTCTCTCCAATAGATCAGCATTCCTTCCTAGCCAGTGAGCGCTACATCACAGGAACGTGACCTTCACTGACCTGCAGGAAGAGGAATGTAGGCTTCATAACAAGGAGAAGAGGATCTGGCTGGCAGGAGGTGAGGTGACCCCGGGGACTGGAGAAGATCAGCAAGGAGAAGATGGTGTAAGGAGTCTGCCTGGGGAAAAAATATGTCAGTATGGAATTTTAAAAAAAAAGAAAAAAATTTTATTATGACAAAACCGCTTTAAGCCAAAATAAGTGTTATAAGGTCAGACAAAGGAGTCTAAAGGTGAGCCAGATTTCTCACCCATGAGCCACTGTGATAAATCTGCCCCCCTCAGACCCCGGTGCGCACATCAGGCTTAGTTTGTACTTCATTCCTCGGGATCAAGATAATCAACAAAATATCCAAAACAGATAAAAGCCCCATCTGTCCCCCAACATGGGGGGGGGGGTGACCGGGCATTTCCATAAGAGTTGGCTGATTGTTCCCAGAATTGTTCTCTCATCTGTCACCAATTATAATGGACTCCTTCAGGTTTCCTAATTTCATCTCCTCTTCTTATTTTAGGAAATAAAGCCGGCTACAGGACGGCCAGCAGTGAGTATTCTGTGTCTGCGGCCCCGCTGGAGGGTCTCTCTATTGGTGACGATGACTGATGTGCTGTTAGTGATGGAGTATGGAGGACAGTATATGATGTATATGAGAGCGGCTGTGACTGCGGCTCCCAAGTTGTGGAGACAGTGCGGTGTATTGTTGGCTTCCATTCACGTCTATGAGAGATACAGAAAGACATCGCACATCCATCCTGTTACTGTAATCTGATTCATCTCTGGCCGCGGCATACAGATGGGTATTTCCATATCAGCCAAGGCTGACTGAGATGACAATACCCCTTTAAAGGGGTTGTCCCGCGCCGAAACAGTTTTTTTTTTTCCAATAGCCCCCCCCCGTTCGGCGCGAGACAAACCCGATGCAGGGGTTAAAAAAAAAGCGGATAGTACTTACCCGAATCCCCGCGCTCCGGTGACTTCTTACTTACCTTGTGAAGATGGCCGCCGGGATCTTCACCCTCGGTGGACCGCAGGTCTTCTGTGCGGTCCATTGCCGATTCCAGCGTCCTGATTGGCTGGAATCGGCACACGTGACGGGGCGGAACTACGAGGAGCCGCTCTGCAGCACGAGCGGCCCCATTCAGAAGGCAGAAGACCGGACTGCGCAAGCGCGTCTAATCGGGCGATTAGACGCTGAAAATTAGACGGCACCATGGAGACGGGGACGCTAGCAACGGAGCAGGTAAGTGAATAACTTCTGTATGGCTCATAATTAATGCACAATGTACATTACAAAGTGCATTAATATGGCCATACAGAAGTGTATAACCCCACTTGCTTTCGCGGGACAACCCCTTTAAGTGAAATTTTATAATAATCCTCAGTTTAAGGCCATTTTCACATGGCTGAGAAAATTGTGAGAGATTTGTGCATTGCAGGACGCACAAATATGAACCCCATTCTTTTGAATAGGGTTACACACATGAGCGATATTCTTTTATTCCCTGCATCGCGGTGCTGGGGAAAAAATGGCAGTACATCCTATCTTGAGTCATCCTATCACATTTCCCATTGTTTTCAATGTGTCCGACAGCAGCTTTGCTCCACGTGCGATGCCAGTTCTCCCCTTTGAAAACAATGGGAGAAACTCCACGATCCTCCACCATGGCTGTCAGCTGCAGCGGGGGACTGCTACTTACCCAAAGTAATGCAAGGTGGTTTTGATATGAAAACGCCTCGCATCTGCGGTGAACTTGCATGTTGGTGCGTGCGATATTGGCTGTAATTCATGGCTCCATATCGCACTCGCCCATGTAATATTAGCCCAAAGGTATTGTTCCACCATGGACATCACTTTAATACGAGAGCCGCCTTGGCAGATTTGTTAGGTAAAGTCACGGCCAGACAGATATTTCCCCAGTGATGTCAGGAAAATACTGTACATGGATGGCTTGTGTCCGCCAGATAGAGGCGGAGGCTACGCTAAGGCTATAAAACTGAGCTGCAATACCAGACACAACACATGGACCGGCGCGGTGCTGTGTTTAGACAAAAGCAGCCATATTTTTCTAATCCCATATGATAACTAGAGATGAGCGAGCACGCTCGTTTAGGGCTGATGCTCAATCGAGCATCGGTCTTGTCGAGTAACTGATTACTTGACCAGGCACCATGCGGGGGGGGGGGGGCAGCGGAGGGGGCAGAGAGAGATTTCTATCACTCTCACCCCTGTCACCCCCCAGCCCACCCCGCATGGTGCCTGGTCAAGTAATCAGTTACTCGACAAGACCGATGCTCGATTGAGCATTAGCCTTAAACGAGCGTGCTCGACCATGTCTAATGATAACCTTTTAATTTTACATAAATTGTTGTATAACTTTGAAAATTGATTTCCTTATCTTGTGAAGTCACATGACCGTCCGCAGAACGGAGATAATTGCTGTCTGGACGAAACAAAACCAGAAGGATTTTCTGCCATCCATGAATGAGGAAAAAATAACAAACAATCTGTACAAAAACTGTAAAGCAAAGAATTTACAAAGTTTCTAAACTTTATATTTTAGCTGTGAAACATTATTGTGGAATGTCGCTTTTTAAATAATTTTCTTTTTTTACAGGTTCAGACGCATCATCTGACTCTAATAATACCGCCAGAGCCTAACGGTGAGTGATAATGTCTTATATAAGCGCTGCCGCCATGTAATGAAATGTGGAATGTGCTGCTGCGTAGGATATCCAGGAAAGCGCTGTATGTTTTTACTGAATTATAGAAGTTCGGCTGTCGGAGGCGTCTGCTGACAAGCTTGTTGACAGTTTCCAATGAAAACCAACATAGTGTGATAACAGCTCAGGACCGGTGCGAAGCATGTGATATAATTCTATCTACAGCTCTGTCCATTATATATAAGCTATATACAGCGCTGCTCCGAGCCGTCGGGTCCTTTACAATATGTTGGCTCTTACTTCCTGCTGTAATAACACTCATGTAATATTATACTGTATTGTCTCCTGTTCTAGAAGGTTATTGAGCGGTTTAGGGTATTATTAGCCCCGTACAATGACCTCTGATGGGAATGTTCTCTACTATTCTCTCATTACAGAACCGGACAAGTTTTCTTCTGGGATCCAACAATTCTCCCCTATAAATCTGTCATTATTTCCTTGTGTGATATAAGAGGATCCTGCCGGATACAAGAATCTCAGTCTGTTCAGCCGAATCCTCGTATATAACGGCCTCTCCGGCAATATCACCCGCAGGAACATCTCCCAAAGCTGAAGAGAGTTGAAGTTCCTAAGTTCTGCCACTTCTGTTCCCCATAGAGGTTACTCTACTACTGGGATTTGTAGTGTTCACTGATCGTCCAGCCGACGCCTGACGGGTCATTGATATGATGGGACACTGATGGAAATATTCATCTGATGACTTCTTAATAATCACTATGTGCCGTCAGGGTGTCACCGGAGGTCCCCACTATCTGGGGACATATCAGAAGGGGGGGTAATTTCTGTGTGTGGAAAGGTCTTTAAAGAGGCTGACTTAAACCCTTGAGTGGCACGCCTGGAAATTTTCCGGGATGAGCTCCGCTGCTCATAGCGATATAGTCCGGAAGATTTCCGGGCTATGTATCACTATGGGAGCTGCAGAGCACAATGCCACAAGCTGTGGCAGTGTGCTCTGCCTGCACAGTCCCACAGAGAACAAAGCAGGACGTTGAGAAGCAGGAAGATATTGCTGATATGCCGGCAATCTCCTGCTTCTAAGTCTCCTGCTTTGTTTATAGGTTGCCATAGAGACCATCGGCTTGTCAGAAGCAAGCTGACGGTCTCTGTGGCAGGGAGAGCTGGTGCTTGGCTGTCAGAGGACAAGCAGGCACCAGCTCTTACAGCAGAGATCAGAGAAAACCTCTCATCTCTGCTGTATTAACCCTTTACATGCTGCAGTCTATGTGACTGCAGCATGTAAAGGGCTGTCACCATCGGACCCCCAGAAAGTGATCAGGGAGTCCTGATGGGTCTCTGTGGAAGTCCCCTAAAGGGACAAAAATAAAAAAAAAGGTTAAAAAAATAAAAGTAAAAAAATAAAAACAATTGTCTCCCTTTACTTTGTAAAAAAAATTTAAATAAAATCACATATGTGGTATCCCTGCGTTGTAATGACCCAGAGAAAGAAGTTGGTACATTATTTAACCCCTTAATGACATGGCCCCTTTTTTTCTTTTGTCCCCATTTCTTTTTTTTCTCTCTGAAACATAAAACGTGTATAAACTTTGTATCACCGGAATCGTGTGACTCAGAGAATAACGTTATCACATTATTTATTCTGCATGCTGAACGCCGTAAAAATGAAATTCAAAAAACAAATGGCAGCATTTCTTTTTTTCCCCTATCTCCCTACAAATGTTTTTACAAAAGTTATGCAATACATTATATATACCCAAAAATGATGCCATCAAAAAGTACAACTTGTCCCACAAAAAACAAGCCCTTATATGGCCGTGTCAATGGAAAAATGAAAACGTTATGGCTCTTGGAACGCAACTGCAAAATTAGTTGAAATTCAATGATTAGACCATTTAAAGAACCCGCCCTGGTGGGTCTGACAGGGGGGTGAGAAACCCGGCACTCAAGGGGTTAACGGGGTTATCCTAACTTGACAACCTTTGACCATATGCTCTGCTAGAACATATGGATGTCATAGAAGGCGTCCTCTTAGGGCCATGGAGAAAACGTCAGGTTTTTGGTGAAGTCGATAAAAATATGCCAACTCCAAATAAAGATGTTATATATTAGCGTACAATAATCCTGATGTCACCATTTACTGCAGTACATGTATTACTGTTTATTATACATGAGGCATTTATGAAGGAGTCAGAGGTTCGGCTTACTGACTCCTCGGCTCTTACTTGAGATGCCCCTATATCAGCCATAAAGAGCCGCTGCAGGGAATGTGTGCCCACCAGCCGGTCCCCAGCGATAATGACTGATCAGCGGTAATTTCAGCGGTCGGACCCGGGAGATCAGCTTTCCTGGGAGAACTATTAAGAGGATCCAGTAGTAAATGACATTTGTGATACATTTGTTATCCGGCCGGTTCTCTTCTGATCGGACCGTCTCACGTTCTGCTGATGTTTCCTTTACATTCCCTTGATAATTACAATACGGTTTCGGGGTTCAGGCTTTACAGTTTTCACTATCTTACACTAATTTACAATAAAAGTGCATTACAGCTTATAACATGGAGGACGGGATCGGCTTATAGAACATTATATCGCTTTATTTCAGGCTCTTCATATTTTCAGTAAGGATTTCGGTTACATTTTATTGTATTTCATGATTTGATGTAATTTAGTGGATAGTTTTGTGTTTGTACAACGTGATATCAGCGCAGGAGACGTCACACCGCACAGGTAACAGTTGTATCTGATGTAAGGCACAGTTATCCGTTCTTCCATATTACAGGGAGATGTCTGCTGTAAATAGACTAAAGAATAGTTCTTCATCCCTCCAGTCCTCACACTGCAGACCCCATACAAGATACAGCTCAGGAGCGCCCCCCGCTGGCCGCTCTGCACGGATTAGTCATGTCACATCTACAATACAGGGAAACAACGCTCCCTGCACCTTACGTTCCTACGTGAAGAGGGTGAGTGGGGGTTGGGTTACTTGGGGACCCCCGATAGTGATGCCAGGAGACCATGAGACTAATTAGGGGTCAGTAAGCCATCATTGTGCAGCAGATATTTACATCAAGGATGTGCGAATTGTACTGAATTATCTTTATATAGGAAGCTGCACATTGGCTTGTTGTACACGAGATAGAAATTCACCCATGTAGCTGCCATCTTAGGGAATGGTTGTCTGATAAAAACAGTAGATCTGGCTAAAGGAAGTCAAACCCCATTATATCCCATACTATACACAGTGTTGGAATGGAGTGCCTATGGCCCACCAGTAAAATTCATCCTGGGGCCCACTGTACAGCCACATGCTAATAATACCTGATCATCATTTGCAAATTCTCAGCCACGGTATTCTCCATATGCTTCAATGAAAAGAAAAAGTGGGGTTCATGATGGGAGAATACCGGCCGGTCTCCATATGCCTCTGGATGTCATCTCAGCCACCCATGTGTCTATATAGATGCACTAACCAGTTTATTGTATGGATGTATAGGCTTGCTGAGATGTTGTGTTTTTGCTTAGAGAATGGGAATAATTATCACTGTGTGAACAAGTACAGATGCTGCAAAGTTTTACTTGATTTACCTGTTATGATAACTTTCTGTGCTGCAGTTTGTTTACACTTTAAATTGCTTTACAATGGCTTCTGTTATGTGAACGGCATAACTTGTCGCAGAAAACGATGTCAGTCAAAATAAACCTTGCTACATCTGTAAACAGGAGGACAATGTAAGCGCCTCTACTGTCTGA
The DNA here is from genome assembly GCF_035609145.1 of Eleutherodactylus coqui. Lineage (NCBI taxonomy): Eukaryota > Metazoa > Chordata > Amphibia > Anura > Eleutherodactylidae > Eleutherodactylus > Eleutherodactylus coqui. Next base: position 24,275,286 of record NC_089839.1, on the reverse strand, counting down.
AATAAATCCATCTTGCATTATTTTCTCCTTACTGACCTTTTGTTGATTAAATCTATCAATAAAGTACATTTGGACAAAGATCTCACCTGTTGTCTTCCTGGCGCTGCATGGTGACTAATGCTAGAAGTCTGACCAATAAAGTTGATGAACTGTAAGTAATAATATCTAAGAAACTACGACATAGTGGTGATATCGGAGCTATTAGGGCTCCTTTTACGTTCACTGCGTGGGCCAAATTAGATATTCAGAAGCTTGTGCACAAAAGGTAACAGATTGATACAATGCTCTGTACCAAGCCTGTACACTTCTGATTTATTCAAAGGGATACAATCACTTTTACAGACAAGCATTACATCACAAAATAGGAGTATACAGAAATAGTTATTGTGCTCATACAGGATTGGTTAATACAATGATATGATAAAGTATCAAAAGTGAAAGAATTTGGAGGAATCATATAATGTTATCAGTAGAGCTGAGCGAGCACACTCGTTCGAGCATTGGGGTACTCAAGATGCTCGTTACTCGAGATGAGCACCACGCGGTACTCGAGTCAATTCCATTTCCTTCCCTGCATGATTAGCGCCATTTTCTGGCCAATAGAAATGCAGGGAAGGCATTACAACTTCCTCCTGTGACGTACCAGCCCTATCCCACCCCCCTGCAGTGAGTGGCTGGTGAGATCAAGTGACCGCCGAATACTTAAAGCGGTCCCACCCGCGGCTCGCCTCAGACACACACTGGGAGAGATCAGGGACAGTGATGCTGCTATAGGGAAAGTGTTAGTGTAGGTTCCTGTCTTCAAGAACCCCAACGGTCCTTTTTAGGGCCACATCTGACCATGTGCAATACTGTTGTGGCTGCTGGGAGCAGTTTTGCACCCGAAATTTTTTTTTTCATCTCGGGCTGTACAGAGTATAGGGACAGTGCTGGTGAGACAGGGACAGTGGTAGTGTAGAATCCTGTCTACAAGAACCCCAACGGTCCTTCTTAGAGCTACCTCTGACCGTGTGCATTTTACTGCGTGGCTGCTGGGAGTTGTAGTGCATGACTATTGCAGAGCCCGACCTTTTTGCAGCCTTCCGTATAATTTTTTTCTGGCTGCAGTTTGCCTTACATTACCGCTGTCAGCCTCCAATTGTACGGCAATGATTCCATAATTTTTTAAACTGGTCTGTGTCTGCTGTGAACTTCACGCACAGCGTACGGCTGCAGCCACTGATAGACGGAAAGTTATATACACGCTATATAGCCTGTATTCTTTTTCAAAAAAATTTTTTTAAAAGCTCCTCCTTACTGCTACCTCTGACCATCTGCATTTTACTGCGTGGCTGCTGTGAGTTGTAGTGCATGACTATTACATGCTATATATCCTGTATTCTTTTTCAAAAAAAATTAAATGAAAGCTCCTTCGTTGGGTTACCTCTGACCATCTAAAATTTACTGGATGTCTGGTGGGAGTTGCAGTGCATCAATATTGCACAGCTAGGCCTGTTTGCAGCCTTCCGTATTCTTTGTGTCTGCCTGGAGTTAGTGTTACAATACCGCTGTCGGCCTCCAACTGTACGCCAATAATTCCATAATTATTTACACTGCTCTGTGTCTGCTCTATTCGTAATCCACCATGCTGAAGGGTAGGGGTAGGGCTCGAGGACATGGACGCGGGCGAGGACGCGGAGATCCAAGTGAGGGTGTGGGCACAGGCTGAGTTCCTGGTCCAGGGGAATCGCAGCCGGCTGCTGCGGGATTAGGAGAGCGGCAAGTTTCTGGGGTCCACAGCTTCATATCACAATTTATGGGTCCACGTGGTAGGCATTTATTACAAACAGAGCAGTGTGAGCAGGTCCTGTCATGGATGGCAAAAAATGCATCCAGCAATATATAGACACCCCAGTCTTCTACGCTGTCCACTGCTGCAACTCTGAATCCTCTCACTGCTGCTCCTCCTTCCTCCCAGCCTCCTCACTCCATGAAAATGACTAATTCTGAGGAGCAGACAGACTCCCAGGAACTGTTCTCAGGCCCCTGCCTTGATTGGGAAAATATGGTTCCTCTCTCACCTGAGGAGTTTGTCGTGACCGATGCCCAACCTTTGAAAAGTTCCCGGGGTTCGGGTGATGAGGCTGGAGACTTCCGGCAACTGTCTCAAGAGCTTTTTGTGCGTGTGGAGGATGATGATGAAGAGACACAGTTGTCTATCAGTGAGGTACTAGTAAGGGCAGTAAGTCTGGGGAAGGAGCGCACAGAGGATTCGGAGGAAGAGCCGCTGGACGATGAGCTGACTGACCCCATCTGGTTTGCTAAGCCAACTGAGGACAGGTCTTCAGAGGGGGAGGCAAGTGCTGCAGCAGGACAGGTTGGAAGAGGCAGTGGGGTGTCCAGGGGTAGAGGCAGGGCCAGAGCGAAGAATCCCCCGACTGTTTCCCAAAGCACCTCCTCGCGCTAAGCCACCGTGCAGAGGCCTAGGTGTTCAAAGGTGTGGATGTTTTTCGGTGAGAGCGCAGACGACTGACGAACACTGGTGTGCAACCTGTGTCGCGCCAAGATCAGCCGGGGAGCCACCACTACCAGCCTCACCACCACCAGGATGCGCAGTCATATGATGGCCACGCACCCCACAAGGTGGGACGAAGGCGTTTCCCCGCCTCCGGGTCACATCACTGCCTCTCTCCCTGTGCCCCAACCTGCCACTTAGTTCCAACCCCCCTCTCAGGACACAGGCACGAGTGCCTCCCGGCCTGTACCCACACCCTCACCTCCGCTGTCCTCGACTCCATCCAGCAATGTCTCTCAGCGCAGCGTCGTAGCGAAAGTGCAAATATGCTGCTACGCAGCCGCACAGTCAAGCTTTAAACGTGCACATTGCCAAATTGATCAGCCTGGAGATACTGCCATACAGCCTTGTGGAAACGGAGGCTTTCAAAAACATGATGGCGGCGGCGGTCCCACGCTACTCGGTCCCCAGTGGCCACTATTTTTCCCGGTGTGCCGTCCAAGCCCTACACCAGCACGTCTCCCGCAACATCAATCGTGCCCTCACCAACGCGGTTACTGGGAAGGTCCACTTAACCACGGACACGTAGACAAGTACTGGCGGGCACGGCCACTATATCTCCCTGACGCCACATTGGGTGAATTTGGTGGAGGCTGGGACCGAGTCAGAGCCTGAGACCGCACACGTCCTACCCACACCCAGAATAGCGGGTCCTTCCTTGGTTCTGGTATCTGCGACGGTCTATGCCATCTCCTCTAAACCCTCCCCCTCCTCCTCCTACGCAACCTCTACCTCTCAATTAAGAAATGTGAGCAGCATGTCGCCAGCAGTCGGTGTGGCGCGGCAGCACAGCAGTGGGCAAGCATTAGCAGGCCGTGCTGAAACTACTCAGCCTAGGTGACAAGAGGCACATGGCCCCCGAACTGTTGCAGGGTCTGACAGAGCAGACTGACCTTTGGCTTTCGCCGCTGAGCCAACCTGGCATGGTCGTGTGTGACAACGGCCGTAACCTGGTGGCGGCTCTGCAGCTCGCCAGCCTCACACACATGCCATGCCTGGCCCACGTCTTCAATTTGGTGGTTCAGCGGTTTCTGAAAAACTACCCGCACTTATCTGTCCTGCTCGGCAAGGTGCGCACATTTCCGCAAGTCCACCACGGACGCTGCCACCCTGAGGACCCTGCAACATCAGTTTAATCTGCCAGAGCACCGATTGCAGTGTGACGTGCCCACACGGTGGAATTCTACGCTGCACATGTTGGCCAGGCTCTATGAACAACGTAGAGCAATAGTGGAATACCAACTCCAACATGGGCGGCATAGTGGTAGTCAGCCTCCCCAATTCTTTACCGAGGAGTGGGCCTGGATGGCAGACATCTGCCAGGACCTCGGAAACTTTGAGGAGACTACCCAGATGGTGAGCGTAACCATCCCGCTGCTATGCCTGCTGAGCAGTTCACTGCAAGGCATAAAGGCCGACACTTTGCGGTGGGAACAGGAGACGGGGGATGACAATATGTCGCTTGATAGCCAGACCACCCTCATGTCTAAATCTCAGCGTGTTTTGGAGGGGGAGGAGCAGGAGGAGGAGGAGGGGGAAGAGACAGCTGGGCCCACTGCAGAGGGTTCCCATGCTGCTTGTCTCTCATCTGTTCAGCGTGTATGGCCTGTGGAGGAGGAGCCTGAAAGTCATCTTCCTAGTGAGGACAGCCATGTCTTGCGTACTGGCACCCTGGCACACATGGCTGACTTCATGTTAGGCTGCCTTTCTTGTTACCCTCGTGTTAGACGCATTCTGGCCAACACGGATTACTGGGCGTACACCCTTCTCGACCCACAGTACAAGGAGAACCTTTCCACTCTCATTCCCGAAGACGAAAGGGGTACGAGAGTGATGCAATACCACAGGGCCCTAATGGACAAAGTGATGCTAAACTTTCCACCTGACAGCGCTAGCGGCAGAAGGCGCAGTTCTGAGGGCTAAGTAGCAGGGGAGGGGCGGAGATCAGGCAGCATGTTCAGCACAGGCAGGGGAACACTTTCCTAGGCCTTTGCCAGCTTTATGGCTCCCCAGCAAGACTGCGTCACCACTCCCCAGTCAAGGCTAAGTCGGAGGGAGCACTGTAAAAAGATGGTGTGGGAGTACGTAGCCGATCGTACCACCGCCCTCCGGGATGCCTCTGCTCCATACAACTATTGGGTGTCAAAGCTGGACATGTGGCACGAACTTGCGCTGTATGCCCTGGAGGTGCTGGCATGCCCTGCCGCTAGCGTCTTGTAAGAGAGGGTGTTTAGTGAAGCTGCGGGAATCCTCACGGACAAGCATACCCGCCTGTCAACTGCAAGTGCCGACATGCTTACACTCATAAAGATGAACAAAGCCTGGATTTCTCTTCTCCACTGGCGGAGAGCAGCAGAAGCTCAAGATTCTTTTCGCTGCAACCGCAGATAAAAGCACTCTTCTCTATCACCGGGAAAACAGGGCATTTAGCTTTGTCAATCTGTCTCTGACATTAGTCCTCCTCCAGAAACAACATGTCGCTGAACGGCCAATTTTTCTGCAGCCCAAAAGGCTCATCTACCAATGTTTTTACAATTTTTCAAAGTTTCAAAAGTATTGATACTTTAACATGAATCAATTTTTTCAACAGGGCTGCTCCAGGCTCTGTTACAAACTAAGCAACAGTGAGCTATATTTTTCAAAAAATATTTATGGGTTGCACCTGCCCTCTCGGTTGATAAATTTTTCAGAGGTACACTTATTTTTCGGGCCCACGCCTACACTCTTATCCAACCAATTTTTCCAGCCTTCGCCTACACTCATGGTACCCCAATGTTTCAGAGGCTGGCCTATACTTTTATTACAGAAATTTTACTGGGGTCTGCCTGCCTATACTTCTGCTACAAGAAAATTACAAGGGTCTGCCTATACTGCTGCCACTTAAATGTTACAGGGGTCTGCCTATACTGCTGCCACTTAAATGTTACAGGGGTCTGCCTATACTTCTGCCATGTAAATGTTACTGGGGTCTGCCTATACTGCTGCCACTTAAATGGTACAGGGGTCTGCCTATACTGCTGCCACGTAAAAGTTACAGGGGGGTCTGCCTATACTGCTGCCGCAAGGATTTTACTAATGTCTGCCTATACTGCTGCCTCGTAATTTTTACAGGGGTCTGCCTATACTGCTCCCACGACGATGTTACTGGGGTCTGCCTATACTACTGCGACTTAAATGTTACAGGGGTCTGCCTATACTTCTGCCACGTGACTGTTACAGGGGTCTGCTTATACTGCTGCCACAAGTATATTACTTGGGTCTGCCTATACTGCTGCCACTTAAATGTTATAGGGGTCTGCCTATACTGCTGCCACAAGGATGTTACTGGGGTCTGCCTATACTGCTGCCACTTAAATGTTACTGGGGTCTGCCTATACTGCTGCCACAAGGATGTTTCTGGGGTCTGCCTATACTGCTGCCACCTGAATATTACAGGGGTCTGCCTATAGTGCTGCCACAAGGATGTTACTGGGATCTGCCTATACTTCTGCCACATAAATGTTACAGAGGTCTGCCTTTACTTCTGCCACGTAAATGTTACAAGGGTCTGCCTATACTGCTGCCACAAAGATGTTACTGGGGTCTGCCTATACTGCTGCCACTTAAATGTTACTGGGGTCTGCCTATACTGCTGCCACAAGGATTTTACTGGGGTATGCTATTCTGCTGCCACAAAAATGTTACAGGGGTCTGCCTATACTGCTGCCACTTAAATGAAACTGGAGTCTGCCTATACTTCTGCCACGTAAATGTTACAGGGGTCTACCTTTGCTTCTGGCACGTAAATGTTACAGTGTCTGCCTATACTGCTGCCAGAAGGATGTTACTAAGGTCTGCCTATACTGCTGCCACTTAAATATTACAGGGGTCTGCCTATACTGCTGCCACAAGGATGTTACTGGGGTCTGCCTAGTCTGCTGCCACGAAAATGTTACAGGGGTCTGCCTATACTGCTGTCACAAGGATGTTACTGGGGTCTGCCTATTCTGTTGCCACATAAATTTTACAGGGTCTGCCAATACTGCTGCCACAAGGATGTTACTGGGGTCTGCCTATACTTCTGCCACTTAAATGTTACAGGGTCTGCCTATACTGCTGCCACAAGGATGTTACAGAGGTCTGCCTATACTGCTGCCACTTAAATGTTACAGGGGTCTGGCTATACTGCTGCCACAAGGATGTTACTTGGGTCTACCTATACTGCTGCCACATAAATGTTACAGGGGTCTGCCTATACTGCTGCCACAAGGATGTTACTGGGGTCTGCCTATACTGCTGCCACTTAAATGTTACAGGGGTCTGCCTATACTGCTGCCACAAGGATGTTACTTGGGTCTGCCTATACTGCTGCCACGTAAATGTTACAGGGGTCTGCCTATACTGCTGCCACAAAGATGTTACTGGGGTCTGCCTTTACTGCTGCCACTTAAATGTTACAGGGGTCTGCCTATACTTCTGCCACGTAAATGTTACAGGGGTCTGCCTATACTGCTGCCACAAGGATGTTTCTGGGGTCTGCCTATACTGCTGCCACTTAAATGTTACAGGAGTCTGCTTATACTTCTGCCACGTAAATGTTACAGGGGGGTCTGCCTATACTGCTGCCGCAAGGATTTTACTAATCTCTGCCTATACTGCTGCCTCGTAATTTTTACAGGGGTCTGCCTATACTGCTGCCACAAGGATGTTACTGGGGTCTGCCTATACTACTGCGACTTAAATGTTACAGGGGTCTGCCTATACTTCTGCCACGTGACTGTTACAGGGGTCTGCTTATACTGCTGCCACAAGTATATTACTTGGGTCTGCCTATACTGCTGCCACTTAAATGTTACAGGGGTCTGCCTATACTGCTGCCACAAGGATGTTACTGGGGTCTGCCTATACTGCTGCCACTTAAATGTTACAGGGGTCTGCCTATACTGCTGCCACAAGGATGTTTCTGGGGTCTGCCTATACTGCTGCCACCTGAATATTACAGGGGTCTGCCTATAGTGCTGCCACAAGGATGTTACTGGGGTCTGCCTATACTTCTGCCACATAAATGTTACAGAGGTCTGCCTTTACTTCTGCCACGTAAATGTTACTAGGGTCTGCCTATACTGCTGCCACTTAAATGTTACTGGGGTCTGCCTATACTGCTGCCACAAGGATTTTACTGGGGTATGCTGTTCTGCTGCCACAAAAATGTTACAGGGGTCTGCCTATACTGCTGCCACTTAAATGAAACTAGGGTCTGCCTATACTTCTGCCACATAAATGTTACAGGGGTCTACCTTTGCTTCTGGCACGTAAATGTTACAGTGTCTGCCTATACTGCTGCCAGAAGGATGTTACTAAGGTCTGCCTATACTGCTGCCACTTAAATGTTACAGGGGTCTGCCTATACTGCTGCCACAAGGATATTACTGGGGTCTGCCTATTTTGCTGCCACGAAAATGTTACAGGGGTCTGCCTATACTGCTGCCACAAGGATGTTACTGGGGTCTGCCTGTTCTGTTGCCACATAAATTTTACAGGGTCTGCCAATACTGCTGCCACAAGGATGTTACTGGGGTCTGCCTATACTGCTGCCACAAGGATGTTACAGGGGTCTGGCTATACTGCTGCCACAGGGATGTTACTTGGGTCTGCCTATACTGCTGCCACATAAATGTTACAGGGATCTGCCTATACTGCTGCCACAAGGATGTTACTGGGGTCTGCCTATACTGCTGCCACTTAAAAGTTACAGGGGTCTGCCTTTACTGCTGCCACAAGGATGTTACTTGGGTCTGCCTATACTGCTGCCACTGCCACGAAAATGTTACAGGGGTCTGCCTATACTGCTGCCACTTAAATGAAACTGGGGTCTGCCTATATTTCTGCCACATAAATGTTACAGGGGTCTACCTTTACTTCTGGCACGTAAATGTTACAAGGGTCTGCCTATACTGCTGCTACAAGGATGCTACAGGGGTCTGCCTATACTGCTGCCACTTAAATGTTACAGGGGTCTGCCTATACTTCTGCCACGTAAATGTTACAGGGGTCTGCCTATACTGCTGCCACAAGGATGTTACTGGGGTCTGCCTATACTGCTGCCACTTAAATGGTACAGGAGTCTGTCTATACTTCTGCCACGTAAATGTTCCAGGGGGGTCTGAATCTACTGCTGCCGCAAGGATTTTTCTATTGTCTGCCTATACTGCTGCCTCGTAATTTCTACAGGGGTCTGCCTATACTGCTTCCACAAGGATGTTACTGGGGTCTGCCTATACTGCTGCGACTTAAATATTACAGGGGTCTGCCTATACTGCTGCCACAAGGATGTTACTGGGGTCTGCTTATACTGCTGCCACCTGAATATTACAGGGGTCTGCCTATTGTGCTGCCACAAGGATGTTACTGGGGTCTGCCTATACTTCTGCCAGAAAAATGTTACAGAGGTCTGCCTTTACTTCTGCCATGTAAATGTTACAAGGGTCTGCCTATACTGCTGCCACAAAGATGCTACTAGGGTCTGCCTATACTGCTGCCACTTAAATGTTACTGGGCTCTGCGTATAATGCTGCCACAGGAATGTTACTGGGGTATGCTATTCTGCTGCCACGAAAATGTTACAGGGGTCTGCCTTACTGCTGCCACTTAAATGAAACTGAGGTCTGCCTATACTTCTGCCACATAAATGTTACAGGGGTCTACCTTTACTTCTGGCACGTAAATGTTACAAGTGTCTGCCTATACTGCTGCCAGAAGGATGTTACTAAGGTCTGCCTATACTGCTGCCACTTAAATGTTACAGGGGTCTGCCTATACTACTGCCACAAGGATGTTACTGGGGTCTGCCTATACTGCTGCCACTTAAATGCTACAGGGGTCTGCCTATTCTGCTGCCACATTGATGTTTCTGGGGTCTGCCTATACTGCTGCCACCTGAATACTACAGGGGTCTGCCTATACTGCTGCCACCTGAATACTACAGGGGTCTGCCTATACTGCTGCCACTTAAATGTTACAGGGGTCTGCCTATACTTCTGCCACGTAAATGTTACAGGGGTCTGCCTATACTGCTGCCACAAGGATGTTACTGGGGTCTGCCTATACTGCTGCCACTTAAATGGTACAGGAGTCTGTCTATACTTCTGCCACGTAAATGTTCCAGGGGGGTCTGAATCTACTGCTGCCGCAAGGATTTTTCTATTGTCTGCCTATACTGCTGCCTCGTAATTTCTACAGGGGTCTGCCTATACTGCTTCCACAAGGATGTTACTGGGGTCTGCCTATACTGCTGCGACTTAAATATTACAGGGGTCTGCCTATACTGCTGCCACAAGGATGTTACTGGGGTCTGCTTATACTGCTGCCACCTGAATATTACAGGGGTCTGCCTATTGTGCTGCCACAAGGATGTTACTGGGGTCTGCCTATACTTCTGCCAGAAAAATGTTACAGAGGTCTGCCTTTACTTCTGCCATGTAAATGTTACAAGGGTCTGCCTATACTGCTGCCACAAAGATGCTACTAGGGTCTGCCTATACTGCTGCCACTTAAATGTTACTGGGCTCTGCGTATAATGCTGCCACAGGAATGTTACTGGGGTATGCTATTCTGCTGCCACGAAAATGTTACAGGGGTCTGCCTTACTGCTGCCACTTAAATGAAACTGAGGTCTGCCTATACTTCTGCCACATAAATGTTACAGGGGTCTACCTTTACTTCTGGCACGTAAATGTTACAAGTGTCTGCCTATACTGCTGCCAGAAGGATGTTACTAAGGTCTGCCTATACTGCTGCCACTTAAATGTTACAGGGGTCTGCCTATACTACTGCCACAAGGATGTTACTGGGGTCTGCCTATACTGCTGCCACTTAAATGCTACAGGGGTCTGCCTATTCTGCTGCCACATTGATGTTTCTGGGGTCTGCCTATACTGCTGCCACCTGAATACTACAGGGGTCTGCCTATAGTGCTGCCACAAGGATGTTACTGGGGTCTGCCTACACTGCTGCCACTTAAATGTTACTGGGGTCTGCCTATACTGCTGCCACATAAATGTTACTGGGGTCTGCCTTAATTCTGCCACGTAAATGTTACAGGGGTCTGCTTATACTGCTGCCACAAGGAAGTTACTAGGGTCTGCTTATACTGCAGCCACAAGGATGTTACTAGGGTCTGCTTATACTGCTGCCACGTAAATGTTACAGGGGTCTGCCTATACTGCTGCCAAAAGGATGTTACTGGGGTCGGACTACACTTTTGCCACGTACATTTTAGAGGGGTCGGCCTATACTGCTGCCACAAGGATGTTACTGGGGTCTGCCTATGCTGCTGCCACTTAAATGTTACAGGAGTCAGCCTATACGTCTGCCACATAAATGCTACAGGGGTCTGCCTATACTTTTTCCACGTACATGTTACAGGGGTCTGCCTATACTGCTGCCACAATGATGTTACTACGGTCTGCCTATACTGCTGTCACTTAAATGTTACAGGGGTCTGCCGATACTGATGTCACAAGCATGTTACTGGGATCTGCCTATACTGCTGCCACGTAAATGTTACAGGGGTCTGCCTTTACTGCTGCCACAACGATGTTACTGGGGTCTGCCTATTCTCTTGCCACGTAAATTTTACAGGGGTCTTCCAATACTGCTCCCACAAGGATGTTACTGGGGTTTGCCTATACTGCTGCCACTTAAATGTTACAGGGGTCTGCCTATACTTCAGCCATGTAAATTTTACAGGGGTCTGCCTATACTCCTGCCACAAGGATGTTACTGGGGTCTGCTTATACTGCTGCGACTTAAATGTTACAGGGGTCTGCCTATACTTCTGCCACGTAAATATTATAGGGGTCTGCCTATACTGCTGCCACGTAAATGTTACAGGGGTCTGCCTTTACTGCTGCCACAACGATGTTACTGGGGTCTGCCTATTCTCTTGCCACGTAAATTTTACAGGGGTCTTCCAATACTGCTCCCACAAGGATGTTACTGGGGTTTGCCTATACTGCTGCCACTTAAATGTTACAGGGGTCTGCCTATACTTCAGCCATGTAAATTTTACAGGGGTCTGCCTATACTGCTCTCACAAGGATGTTACTGGGGTCTGCCTATACTGCTGCCACGTAAATGTTACAGGGGTCTGCTTATACTGCTGCCGCAAGGATGTTACTAGGGTCTGCCTATACTGCTGCCACATAATTTTTACAGGGGTCTGCCTATACTTCTCCCACAAGGATGTTACTGGGATCTGCCTATACTGCTGCGACTTAAATGTTACAGGGGTCTGCCAATACTTCTGCCACGTAAATGTTACAGGGGTCTGCCTATACTGCTGCCACAAGGATGTTACTGGGGTCTGCCTATACTGCTGCCACTTAAATGTTACAGGGGTCTGCCTATACTGCTGCCACAAGGATTTTTCTGGGGTCTGCCTATACTGCTGCCACCTGAATATTACAGGGGTCTGCCCATAGTGCTGCCACAAGGATGTTACTGCGGTCTGCCTATACTTCTGCCACATAAATGTTACAGAGGTCTGCCTTTACTTCTGCCATGTAAATGTTACAAGGGTCTGCCTATACTGCTGCCACAAAGATGTTACTAGGGTCTGCCTATACTGCTGCCACTTAAATGTTACTGGGGTCTGCCCATACTGCTGCCACAAGGATGTTACTGGGGTCTGCCTATTCTGCTGCCACGAAAATGTTACAGGGGCCTGCCTATACTGCTGCCACAAGGATGTTTCTGGGGTCTGCCTATACTGCTGCCACCTGAATATTACAGGGGTCTGCCTATAGTGCTGCCACAAGGATGTTACTGGGGTCTGCCTATACTTCTGCAACAAAAATGTTACAGAGGTCTGCCTTTACTTCTGCCATGTAAATGTTACAAGGGTCTGTCTATACTGCTGCCACAAAGATGTTACTAGGGTCTGCCGTTACTGCTGCCACTTAAATGTTACTGGGCTCTGCCTATAATGCTGTCACAAGGATGTTACTAGGGTCTGCCTATTCTGCTGCCACGAAAATGTTACAGGGGTCTGCCTATACTGCTGCCACTTAAATGAAACTGGGGTCTGCCTATACTTCTGTCACATAAATGTTACAGGGGTCTACCTTTACTTCTGGCACGTAAATGTTACAAGTGTCTGCCTATACTGCTGCCAGAAGGATGTTACTGGGGTCTGCCTATTCTGCTGCCACGAAAATGTTACAGGGGTCTGCCTATACTGCTGCCACAAGGATGTTACTGGGGTCTGCCTATACTGCTGCCACTTAAATGTTACAGGGGTCTGCCTATACTGCTGTCACAAGGATGATAGTGCGGTCAGCCTATACTGCTGCCACCTAAATGTTACAGGGGTCTGCCTATACTGCTGCCACAAGGATGTTACTGGGATTTGCCTATTCTTTTGCCACGTAAATGTAACAGGGGTCAGCTTATACTGCTGCCAAAACGATGGTACTGGGGTCTGCCTATACTGCTGCCACGTAAATGTTACAGGGGTTTGCCTATACTGCTGCCACAAGGATGTTACTGGGGTCTGCCTTTACTGCTGCCACAAGGATGTTACTGGGGTCTGCTTATACTGCTGCCACAAGGATGTTACAAGGGTCTGCCTATACTGCTGTCACTAAAATGTTACAGGAGTCTGCCTATAATCTGCCACATAAAATGTTACAGGGTTCTGCCTATACTTCTTCCACAAGGATGTTTCTGGGGTCTGCCTATACTGCTGCCACCTGAATATTACAGGGGTCTGCCTATAGTGCTGCCACAAGGATGTTACTGGGGTCTGCCTATACTTCTGCAACAAAAATGTTACAGAGGTCTGCCTTTACTTCTGCCATGTAAATGTTACAAGGGTCTGTCTATACTGCTGCCACAAAGATGTTACTAGGGTCTGCCGTTACTGCTGCCACTTAAATGTTACTGGGCTCTGCCTATAATGCTGCCACAAGGATGTTACTAGGGTCTGCCTATTCTGCTGCCACGAAAATGTTACAGGGGTCTGCCTATACTGCTGCCACTTAAATGAAACTGGGGTCTGCCTATACTTCTGCCACATAAATGTTACAGGGGTCTACCTTTACTTCTGGCACGTAAATGTTACAAGTGTCTGCCTATACTGCTGCCAGAAGGATGTTACTGGGGTCTGCCTATTCTGCTGCCACGAAAATGTTACAGGGGTCTGCCTATACTGCTGCCACAAGGATGTTACTGGGGTCTGCCTATACTGCTGCCACTTAAATGTTACAGGGGTCTGCCTATACTGCTGCCACAAGGATGTTACTGGGATTTGCCTATTCTTTTGCCACGTAAATGTAACAGGGGTCAGCTTATACTGCTGCCAAAACGATGGTACTGGGGTCTGCCTATACTGCTGCCACGTAAATGTTACAGGGGTTTGCCTATACTGCTGCCACAAGGATGTTACTGGGGTCTGCCTTTACTGCTGCCACAAGGATGTTACTGGGGTCTGCTTATACTGCTGCCACAAGGATGTTACTGGGGTCTGCCTATACTGCTGCCACTTAAATGTTACAGGGGTCTGCCTATACTGCTGTCACAAGGATGATAGTGCGGTCAGCCTATACTGCTGCCACCTAAATGTTACAGGGGTCTGCCTATACTGCTGCCACAAGGATGTTACTGGGATTTGCCTATTCTTTTGCCACGTAAATGTAACAGGGGTCAGCTTATACTGCTGCCAAAACGATGGTACTGGGGTCTGCCTATACTGCTGCCACGTAAATGTTACAGGGGTTTGCCTATACTGCTGCCACAAGGATGTTACTGGGGTCTGCCTTTACTGCTGCCACAAGGATGTTACTGGGGTCTGCTTATACTGCTGCCACAAGGATGTTACAAGGGTCTGCCTATACTGCTGTCACTAAAATGTTACAGGAGTCTGCCTATAATCTGCCACATAAAATGTTACAGGGTTCTGCCTATACTTCTTCCATGTAATTGTTACAGGGGTATGCCTATACTGCTGCCACAATGATGTTACTACAGTCTGCCTATACTGCTTTCACTTAAATGTTGCAGGGGTCTGCCTATACTGATGCCACAAGCATGTTGCTGGGGTCTGCCTATACTGCTGCCACGTAAATGTTTCAGGGGTCTGCCACTATTGCTGCCACAAGGATGTTACTGGGGTCTGCCTATACTGCTGCCACTTAAATGTTACAGGGGTCTACCTATACTGATGCCTCGAACATGTTACAGGGGTCTGCCTATACTGCTGCCAAAACGATGGTACTGGGGTCTGCCTATACTGCTGCCACGTAAATGTTACAGGGGTCAGCCTATACTGCTGACACAAGGATGGTACTGGGGTCTGCCTATACTGCTGCCACTTAAATGTTACAGGAGTCAGCTTATACGTCTGCCACATAAATGTTACAGGGGTCTGCCTATACTGCTGCCACCTGAATATTACAGGGGTCTGCCTATAGTGCTGCCACAAGGATGTTTCTGGGGTCTGCCTATACTGCTGCCACCTGAATATTACAGGGGTCTGCCTATAGTGCTGCCACAAGGATGTTACTGGGGTCTGCCTATACTTCTGCCACAAAAATGTTACAGAGGTCTGCCTTTACTTCTGCCATGTAAATGTTACAAGGGTCTGCCTATACTGCTGCCACAAAGATGTTACTGGGCTCTGCCTATAATGCTGCCACAAGGATGTTACTGGGGTCTGCCTATTCTGCTGCCACGAAAATGTTACAGGGGTCTGCCTATACTGCTGCCACTTAAATGAAACTGGGGTCTGCCTATACTTCTGCCACATAAATGTTACAGGGGTCTACCTTTACTTCTGGCACGTAAATGTTACAAGTGTCTGCCTATACTGCTGCCAGAAGGAAGTTACTAAGGTCTGCCTATACTGCTGCCACTTAAATGTTACAGGGGTCTGCCTATACTGCTGCCATAAGGATGTTACTGGGGTCTGCCTATTCTGTTGCCACATAAATTTTACAGGGTCTGCTAATACTGCTGCCACAAGGATGTTACTGGGGTCTGTCTATACTGCTGCCACTTAAGTGTTACAGGGTCTGCCTATACTGCTGCCAAAACGATGGTACTGGGGTCTGCCTATACTGCTGCCACGTAAATGTTACAGGGGTCAGCCTATACTGCTGACACAAGGATGGTACTGGGGTCTGCCTATACTGCTGCCACTTAAATGTTACAGGAGTCAGCCTATACGTCTGCCACATAAATGTTACAGGGGTCTGCCTATACTTCTTCCACGTAAATGTTACAGGGGTCTGCCTATACTGCTGCCACAATGATGTTACTACAGTCTGCCTATACTGCTGTCACTTAAATGTTACTGGAGTCTGCCTATACTGCTGCCACCTAAATGTTACAGGGGTCTGCTTATACTGCTGCCACAAGAATGTTACAGGGGTCTGCCTATACTGCTGTCACTTAAATGTTATAGGAGTCTGCCTATAATCTGCCACATAAATGTTACAGGGGTCTGCCTATACTTCTTCTACGTGAATGTTACAGGGGTCTGCCTATACTGCTGCCACAATGATGTTACTACGGTCTGCCTATACTGCGGTCACTTAAATGTTACAGGGGTCTGCGTATACTGCTGCCACAAGCATGTTGCTGGGGTCTGCCTATACTGCTGCCACTTAAATGTTACAGGGGTCTGCCTATACTGCTGCCACAAGGATGTTACTGGGGTCTGCCTATTCTGTTGCCACATAAATTTTACAGGGTCTGCCAGTACTGCTGCCACAAGGATGTTACTGGGGTCTACCTATACTTCTTCCACGTAAATGTTACAGGGGTCTGCCTATACTGCTCCCACAACGATGTTACTGGGGCCTGCGTATACTGCTGCGACTTAAATGTTACAGGGGTCTGCCTATTGTGCTGCCACGTAAATGTTCCAGGGGTCTGCCTATACTGCTGCCACAAGGATATTACTTGGGTCTGCCTATACTGCTGCCACTTAAATGTTACAATGGTCTGCTTATACTGCTGCCACAAGGATGTTATTGGGGTCTGCCTATACTGCTGCCACTTAAATTTTACAGGGGTCTGCCTATACTGCTGCCACAAGGATGTTTCTGGGGTCTGCCTATACTGCTGCCACCTGAATATTACAGGGGTCTGCCTATAGTGCTGCCACAAGGATGTTTCTGGGGTCTGCCTATACTGCTGCCACCTGAATATTACAGGGGTCTGCCTATAGTGCTGCCACAAGGATGTTACTGGGGTCTGTCTATACTTCTGCCATATAAATGTTACAGAGGTCTGCCTTTACTTCTACCACGTAAATGTTACAAGGGTCTGCCTATACTGCTGCCTATACTGGTGCCACAAGGATGTTACTGGGGTCTGCCTATTCTGCTGCCACGAAAATGTTACAGGGGTCTGCCTATACTGCTGCCACAAGGATGTTACTGGGGTCTGCCTATTCTGCTGCCACGTAAATTTTACAGGGTCTGCCAATACTGCTGCCCCAAGGATGTTACTTGGGTCTGCCTATACTGCTGCCACTTAATTGTTACAGGGTCTGCCTATACTGCTGCCACAAGGATGTTACTGGGGTCTGTCTATACTGCTGCCACCTGAATATTACAGGGGTCTGCCTATAGTGCTGCCACAAGGATGTTTCTGGGGTCTGCCTATACTGCTGCCACCTGAATATTACAGGGGTCTGCCTATAGTGCTGCCACAAGGATGTTACTGGGGTCTGCCTATACTTCTGCCACAAAAATGTTACAGAGGTCTGCCTTTACTTCTGCCATGTAAATGTTACAAGGGTCTGCCTATACTGCTGCCACAAAGATGTTACTGGGCTCTGCCTATAATGCTGCCACAAGGATGTTACTGGGGTCTGCCTATTCTGCTGCCACGAAAATGTTACAGGGGTCTGCCTATACTGCTGCCACTTAAATGAAACTGGGGTCTGCCTATACTTCTGCCACATAAATGTTACAGGGGTCTACCTTTACTTCTGGCACGTAAATGTTACAAGTGTATGCCTATACTGCTGCCAGAAGGAAGTTACTAAGGTCTGCCTATACTGCTGCCACTTAAATGTTACAGGGGTCTGCCTATACTGCTGCCATAAGGATGTTACTGGGGTCTGCCTATTCTGTTGCCACATAAATTTTACAGGGTCTGCCAATACTGCTGCCACAAGGATGTTACTGGGGTCTGCCTATACTGCTGCCACTTAAGTGTTACAGGGTCTGCCTATACTGCTGCCACAAGGACGTTACAGGGGTCTGCCTATTGTGCTGCCACTTAAATGTTACAGGGGTCTGCCTATACTTCTGCTACAAGGATGTTACTGGGGTCTGCCTATACTTCTGCCACTTAAAAGTTACAGGGGTCTGCCTATACTGCTGCCACAAGGATGTTGCTTGGGTCTGCCTATACTGCTGCCACGTAAATGTTACAGGGGTTTGCCTATACTGCTGCCACAAGGATGGTACTGGGGTCTGCCTATACTGCTGCCACTTAAATGTTACAGGAGTCAGCCTATACGTCTGCCACATAAATGTTACAGGGGTCTGCCTATACTTCTTCCATGTACTGTAAATGTTACAGGGGTCTGCCTATACTGCTGCCACAATGATGTTACTACGGTCTGCCTATACTGCTGTCACTTAAATGTTACAGGGGTCTGCGTATACTGCTGCCACAAGCATGTTGCTGGGGTCTGCCTCTACTGCTGCCACGTAAATGTT